>NW_027453852.1:0-292500 GCF_040206685.1 Ascaphus truei | reverse complement strand
ATAATGCTAACCTCAAATCCTGAGTGCCTTGTGGCCCCATGTAGGGTTGCCAGGCGGTTTCTCCAAAAATACTGGACACAATGGTGAAAGGTGCGATGCGCTTGAGACACACACACCCACTTACCGCTCCATGCCGTTTCCTCCTCTCTTTGGTCCCACCCCCAGGCTCCTGACACCTCCTCCTGATTGGCTGCATTAGGCTGCACTTATAGTCCTTGAGACAGAGACGCTGACGTCACGCTGTGTTCTCTGAAAAAATTAAATTAAATTCCAGCGATCACGACTAAGCCGTCGCTCCGTCACGCCGTCGCGTCGCTCCTACTATAAGCGCATGCGACGGATTCAATACATATGTTTTGATGCGACGTCGCCGGGACTATAAGCGCAGCCTTACCCAGCAGCAATCAGGATGGAGTAAACTGCCCAGCCCTCTAGCAACAGCCCTCCCCGCTCAGGGAGATCCCACAGCCCCCACCCAAGCCGGTCAGTTCCCACGCCCAGATAGGTAATGCCGAACACATACATGTCCAGTATTACCTCAAACATTTTAACTGGACAGTGTCTAAATACAAGACAGTCTGGTTCAATACTGGACACCTGGCAACCCTGCCCCCAAATAGTGAGATGAGACAATTATTAGGGGCAGGCTGAAGGAAAAAGTAACTGTTTAATGTAAAAAGAAAATCAACAGAAGTGAATGCTGACACTAATGTTACATGTATGTAGGGCTGACTTCCAACGAGAGACTCAATGGAAATGATTAAGTCTGCGTTCCAGTCAGAGCGGGGCACGCCTAATGAGCAAGACTCGCCCCAAATAAGAAACTATCAATTAAGTGACTGCTAATGAGTCTCATTCGTTCCCAATGAGTAGTACTGCTTTTCCAATAACCGACACTCTCCAAAAATGTCAGGCTGCCTTACGTCAGTGATACTTCTAAGGCTGGGGCCATAGAGGGGGGGAGCAGTGCTGAGGCGCGCTGACGCTGAGGCTCGCCTGCTGAAGCTGTGAGATTTCATGCACATGCAGGCGAGCCAGCGTGGGCGATCGAGAGGCGGGGGGAGGTGGTGGGAGGCGGGGCAGTGACGTCGCTGGGCCAATCACCCGCGACGCAATTACATCAACGTCACGGCGCCGTGACGTTGACGCTGCTTCGCGCCGATTGGATGTTTTCAGCCAACAGCGCGCTGAAAAACAGCTTAGCTGTCGGCTGAAAAATCCAACTCGTCAGCACGCCTGCGGTCGCTCGCGTCAGCCCCCTCTAAAGACATCCTCATTGAGGATGCAGGGGCTCCGCGCGGAGCGTCCGCACGGCTCAGCACGGCTTGTCCTTCTATGGACGCAGCCTAATGATTGAGACTCGCTGCTAAGGAGTATTTCACCATCTAATGAATAACACTCGGTCCATGCGGAAGGTTTTGTAGGAATTCTTTTCTTTAGAGCTCAGTGTGGTTTGTACCTAAACCTAATGGGATCCAGGAATATTAAGCAAGGTGGTCATCTTAATTAAGCAAGGTGGTCATCCTAGTGTGTGAGTAGACATCATAGGACATCAGAAAGTCCGAGTGTCTGGAGCCTTCTGCTCTTGCTGTACACAAGGCACCAGAATGGATGTGCGCGCTGGCAAAGCAACCACCCTGTACCTGCTTCTTGTGGTAGTTTAATAAACCGTTCTCTTCCAATCATCTAAATAGCCAAAACGTATTGCTTCGTACTTAGAAGGGAGTTTAAGATGTAACATTTTATTCACGCAGAAATGTTTTCATTTTCCTTCAACAATACCATGTACAATGGGCAATGTTACCATCTTCAGAACAACATTTCATACATTTAACCTAAACATGGTGGTTGAATTTATTTAACTGTCTTGGCGCTAGAAATGTACGGTTACATTCATTTAAACAGCAGCTCTGTCAAATTAAGAGATTGAACACTTGGAAAGCCAGGAATTGGGATTTCCAGATCAGGTCAGGAAAATCCACTTGCCATTTACTCAATAAGGGTATCCAACGCGGGCTAGTTTGTAGTTCCACTAAAGAAATAGAAATAGTCACTTTAGGTGTGAAACCAAGTTGCAATGAAGCTTTCATATTAGATTCCAATGGATAAGTCATGAACAATTGTGAGTTCATTTTAAAGCAGCAGTCCAAGCTGCCATTTCAAAAAAAAATATGTAATATGTGCATCAATACAATCCACACAATGATAAGTAATTAGATAAGTTGCCGATCGATCTGTTCTCCTGCGATCGATCGCGTAGATTCGGCTCGGGGGCTCACTAAATAACTGCAGAGGAGAATTCTGCAGTCTGTGTGACTTTGTAAATGGTTGCTATAGAAACAAAAAAGGCTTGTTACATTATACTACATTACAAATGTCATTCAGAGTTGTTGTTTTTTTTTAAAATACTACAAGTATTTTCTCATAGTACAGTAGAGGCAACGTTTATTCTAACATTTGCTGTAAACTAGCCGGGTTACATTCTGGGTATTTGCTGGGTATGTGCTGGGTATGTTCTGGGCTAGTTTGAGGCACGTTTAAAGCATTTCTGCATTGACTAACGACCCATAGGATTAACACAGCAGGGATCCCTGGGAGTCCAATTCAGTTTGAATGGGACTGCCAGGGACCCCCGCTGTTAATCTGATAGGCCATTAATCAATGCAGAAATGCTGGGGCTAGTTTAAGGAAAGTTTAAGGCATGTATTTAGAATGTACCTGGGTGTTTCCTGGGTTTTTTGGGGAATTGCCACTGGTTTTTGTTCGAATAAGAGTTGCCTCTACTGTACATAACTGATTTATTTAAAAAAAAATACACATAGGATATTGATTGGTCTGCAGATTTAAGTAACGAGTTTACATAGCATTGGACTTATAAAAAAAAAGTTGATATTAGGTCATTGAAATGGGGCTTTAAGCTGTTCAAATATGGGACCTACCAGCTGATCTGATATAATACAGGCCGATTAATTGACTTTCCATTTCAAGATTTGAAAAATTCTGATTATTCAATAATCCAATCTCTGCAATACTGTATCTAGTTAATGAGGAGGAGTTTTGAAGTGTGCGTTTAAACCATCCTCTTGAATCATTTGTAACGTAAATATGCTAATTTTATGTTTTTTATTATTCCAAATAAAATTGGGGAATCTCTTGCTAATCCTGGGAATGTCTTTTTATCTTAAAAGTAGAGGTAACAGTTGTAATAAATAAATACGCTTTGGGAAAGAGACCATTTAAATGAAAGCACTGATATGGATTTAAATTGTCAAAATTATATTTTGGGGATTGTCCTGTTCCCTGTTCAGCCAGATAATGTTGAATTTAGAGAAAAGTATTTTGTATCCCAAGAGACTGAAACTTAGTCAATTCTTGCACTATCACCGAAATTTGAACAGAAGACTAGTACAGTGGGTCACCAGCATATACGGCTAATTTAAGTTCTTGTTTCCTAAATCTTAATCTACGAACTATACTCATGAGAGAAACAGCTGTGAGTGTATTGATCAATACAACCCTGAGGAAGCTCACACCTGGGTCAAGTGAAACGCGTAGGGTGGTCCTTTTCCTGCCTGCTGTGGGGTATACGCCGTTCGTTGTGAGTCCCCTGCTGCTGAACCGCAGAGCTCTCTCCTGTCTGTGCCCCTGCCGTCGGACGCAGCCTGTGTGCACAACCCGGAAGCGCCGTGGAGCCAGAAAGACAGAGAGAAGCCGGTTAACATCTTCCTGCCTGAGGGACTGAACGCAGCGCCGCCACTACAGGACCCAAGTGGTCAAACTGCTTTTACCTTACTGGGAGCATGCGAGTTGTCTGTAGCTCACTGCTTATGTCTTTTTAATATAAATTGATCTGCACCGTGCACATCTCTCTTTTCTCTTTTATACCCATGGAACGTCCCACCTAAATCTACCAGCATCTCCTACCATATACCAGATTTATCTGAGACACGCTTGATTTCACCTACCCCATGGGTAGGCATTTGGAAGTTGGATTTATATAAGATCTTTGCTTCTAGTACGTCTGCACTATTGTATGCTTTGTTCCTTTTTTTCATATACCACTGAGAGTACCTTGCCCTGGATTCAGCCTGTGTAATCAGTTATCTTGTAGCAGCATATCTAATTCCCGTGTCCATATTTTATATCTTTCTTTGGTTTGCAGATTGATCGATCTCTTTTATACTTTCAGAAAGCGGATGTAACTCGCAATACCAATTTCGCCCCTCTTTATGTCAGGGGTGAGCAAACTTTTTACAACGAGCCCCCGATTTCCTCCGTGATATTAGTCGGGCCCCCGTGTCTGATGTAATCCAAATCACATAACTTTTTTTAATTAATCGGTATAACATTTTTAAACCAGTTAGACTGCAGTCCCCGTCATGACTGTGACACGTGCGCCCGGTGGGGGGGGGGGGGGGCAGCTCGTGCACAGCGCTAACCGCGATCAGCGGTCTCAGGAGAGAGGGAGAGGTTGTGACGGGAGTGGGCGTGTTTCGGGTTTTTGCGGGGGCGTGGCCATGACCTCACGCGGCTGGTTCGCCCTCATTTGAGTGTGTGGATTCTTGCAGTACAGCGTGGCTGCTGACTGTGCGCCGACGCATGTACTCGGCCCTGAGTGACTGGGGGGTCGGTGTTTGTGCGCACAGTGCACGCCGAGGCGTGTACTCTGGCAGTCACTGGGACCGCAGCCTAAAACATGACAAATATTATAGCTTTGTTATAAATAAATCAGCATAGTAGTATGAGATCATATACTGACTGCAATTTTTTCCCTGCCTCCATTATCTCCCCCAACCTGCATCTATTACCACCATGCTTCACTCTGCGCCCCCCCCCCCCCTACAAAATCTTGCACCCCTCAGTTGGCGCACCCCTGATTTAGGTGGTGTTAAAAAATATCCACGTTTTTAGAAGGGATTTGCATAACGGAGCTACGAGAATAGAAATTGTGAGCTAAAAATGTGAGTTGGAGGCTTTTTTTTAACAAACCGATCGGATTATCAGAGCAAGAGTGAAACTGCTTCTAAAGTAGCCGTTTAGACAGGGTTTGGGCATGTGATTAGGGATTACAGAAAAGCAAAGCATGCCGATCCACTTCTAAAGTGCACTTTAGAAGAGGTTTGTCACACTTCGGAGCTACCAGAATAGTCTCCTATATCTGGGCCCAATCTTTCCAGGTGAGAGAATTTGGTGTCTCTTGGCAGGAGAATTGGTTCCTCCCACATTTAAGAATGTTATTCTACTCATGCAAAACACAGCAAGGGGGCAAACCAAATGATGGGGGTGACGAAACATACCTCAGTACACCATTTGTACTGAGGAACAGGAACCTAATGAACATAGAAATACATTTAGATTATACAGGCATACCCCGCATTAACGTACGCAATGGGATCGGAGCATGTATGTAATGTACTTAAACTGAAGCACTACCTTTTTTCCACTTATCGATGCATGAACTGTACTGCAATCGTCATATACGTGCATAACTGATGTAAATAACGCATTTGTAACAGGCTCTATAGTCTCCCCGCTTGAGCACTGCTTCGGTACCGGTAGGGAGCCGATATTGCTGTTCATGACGTTCTGACTGGCGCATGCGTGAGCTGCCGTTTGCCCATTTGGCGATATGTCCTTACTCGCGAGTGTACTTAAAGTGGGTGTCCTTAAACCGGGGTATGCCTATACAATGCATTCTATAAGAAAAGTAATATATAGCAAAATGATAGCATTTTCATTTTAAGTCAGTCTTTCCTCTGCATATTTTATTTATTTATTTTCTAGCAGCCTGTCTTCATCACGTAGTTATTCAGGAATCTTCATTCAGGTACTTTAAAATTCTCCCTCAGGCAGATCATCTTCAACAAGACATTGTGCTTCCTATGGCGGCTCAACTGATAGAGCGCCCTCTTCAGCAGATCCTTTGAGAATAGCCGGGTACACTCAGGAAACTGTGATTCCTTCCTAACCAATGCGGAGCAAAATGAAAACACATTAATATGTGTGTCTGTTAATTTGAATCCACTCTGACAGCTCAGTATAATAATAGATACAATATAGTAATTTCTAACAGCTCAGTATACTGTAAAAACTTGTTGGCACTTGGTTAAATACACATCTAGATAAAAAGTATCAAATCACGCAATAGAGACATATATACATATGTAACGTATAAGATCCTTTTATGATCAATATATATGTGGCTAAATGGCTATTAGCCTATGATAAAGTCAAAGTCCGCAGATGTTTTCAAGAGCCATATAACATATATATAGTCTCCTTGATTAAATCTCCTATGGTGATCTAATGTTATCCTGATGTCTCATAGAGACAAAAATAGAACCAGATGAATGGTAAGTAACACATTCACATAATATATATAGGTGGAAGTGTCTGGATAAACATAATTGTATTCATGAAGCAGTATAATATAAAACTCTTATGGTCTCAGCGGACCCAGAATGTGCATAACCAAGATGATTACACTTAAAAGGTCACGGCGGACCTATAGACATGGTAATCCCCAAAACAACTTCTATTCAAGGGTCACAGCGGACCGCGGATGGCATATTATTAAGGGTTTTCCGTGCCTAAGACATGGTATACAGTTTCCCCAGAAGTGTGGAAGGTATGATGTCTTAGCACCAGTATACTGGCCGTTTTCCTTCGACTGAGGTGTCGCCCCTCTGTGACGTCAGACTCGACGCATGACGCGTTTCGCGTGATTGACACGCTTCTTCAGAAAGGAGGAGTCTAACTTCCCGATCAAGTTGCCTGGCTTTTATACCCTCTATGGCTGGGGGTGTATCATTCTATTCTCCAATCAGGGCTGGTTTAAAAGTGAAATGAATAATGAAGTTGTTTCTTTTTAGAATACTTTGCTGGATATTTATTGATGTTTATTATTTTAAAGCTTTTTCTCTTTTCTTCCTTTCAGATCGCTACGTCTTGGTGTGGGGAGATACTTTCAGAAATCGGAGGTTCTATGGGAGATAGGTGTTAGAGAATATGGATATATACATGGGGGTCAAAATGGATGTTATCTATGGTGAAAAATGTGAATAATGTGTTTTTTAGGATCATGTGTTAATGTGTATAGGTGTAGGAGTGATACTCTCTAATTTGATTCGCCCCTAGTGGTCAATGCGAACCAGACTAGATTAATATATTTAATAACTATCTAAAATATATGAAAATTAAATTTAAAAATATATATATATATATAAATAAAATATAATTCTAATTAAAGTGATTTCTAAGGTGAGTTCAGCAAATATATAACTTAATTCTATAAGTGAAACAACTTCAAATTCATATATAGATGTATGTAAAGCGAATAGATTTATCTCTATATCGGATATTAGTAAGTAATATGATTTCTAAAATGTATTATATGTTATAAATAATAAATTGATATGTGATTATTATAAGTATGCTGAAAAAATAAAACCTTTGTTTAAACCATCTGGACTGTGTGTTTGTAATAGGAATATCCATGGACATTCTCTCTGTAGGAGACGTTTATCCCAGTCTCCTCCCCTTGGGCCTGGTGCCACATGTTCACTTCCAGTAAATGGGAGTGTTTAATATCTCCCTGATGTATTTCATTCACATGTTTGGCTACTGGTTTATCTCTTGTATTTCCAATGTCTCCCATATGTTCCAAAATGCTCGTTTTCAGATGTCTCTTTGTTTGTCCCACATACATTTCGCCACACTTACATGTAATTAAATAGATCACTCCCATTGTTTGACAGTTAAAGTTCTTAATATTAAATGTCTTTGATTTCATAGAATTAGTGAAGGTTTTTGTTTTAGTCATAAAATTACATGCTTTACATCGAGCACATGGGTAAGACCCTATAGGTTTGTCCCCATCCATGTTTTTAAAGGTTGTGCTTGAAAGTGGCTATGTACCAAAGTATCTCTAAGGTTTTTAGCTCTCCTGTAGCCTGTTTGCGGTTGATCTTTTAATACCAGTCTTAGGTCTGGATCTTCAAGGAGAATATCCCAATATTTATTAAGGATTTTTTTGACTTGGTAGGATTGGTCAGAGAAAGTACTGATAAATCTTATGTTGTGATCAGTTTCTTGAATCCTTTTATTAGTTAGAAGTTTTGGTCTGTCCATTTGTTGCGCTTTGAAATAGGCTTTTTATATTTTGTTCTTTGTGTATCCCCTTGTTTGAAAGCTATTTTTCATCTCTACAGCTTGGTTTTTGTATTCAGCTGTTGTTGAGCAATTTCGACGTAATCGTTGAAATTGTCCTATGGGAATATTCTCGATGATGTGCTTTGGGTGGTGGCTTTCCGCTAGAAGCAGTGTATTAGTTGCCGTCGGTTTTCGATATATACTTGTATGTATCTCTTCTCTTTCAGATTTAAAGATAGTAATATCCAGAAATCCTACTTTATCTTTACTTATTTGATAAGTAAGTTTGAGATTATGTTCGTTGGTATTTAGTAGCTGGATAAATTCTTGGAGGAGTTTTTCTGTGCCATCCCGTACCAAAAGCACATCATCGATGTATCTAAGCCATTTAATGATATGTATGGTCTTCATGGAGGAACTTCATGGAGTCATGCACCCCCCAGGGACCTTTAACATTGGAGGAAACCGGGGGTATTTTTACTACCGGAGCCAGCCGCAATACTGCAGAAAGTGCTTTGAGTTTGGGCACACACAGGAGAACTGTGATAAACAAAATGTAGCAGTTTGCCGCAAATGCAGAAAGGAGGGTCATTACGCTGCAGAGTGCAAGGAGCCCTCTAAATGTGACTTATGTGAGGAAACAGGACATATGGCTAGAAATTGTACTAAGAAGAGGACATATACACAGGCTGTAAGGAGAAGGGAAACTGCAGAGCGCGCAGATAGATGGGTTAATAAGTAGAGTGAATATGATCTGATGCATGGAACTGAAAGCAGGGAGGAAACGCCCGTGGAACCAGCTGCTGAGGTTCCCCCTGATGAGCCCTTAACGAGGGGAGAATCAGCAGCTGAGGAGCTGGAGGAGGAGTTGCCAGATACAGGGAGAAGGGGAAGTGCCTCTTACAGCAGGATTGATGGAGGATGTACAGAGAGAAGAAGATGTGGCCCTGGAAAGGGAGAAGGAAGAAGGTTCAGCAGAAAGCATGGATACGCTGGCTGCAGGAGGGCAAGAAGAGCGCCCGGGGAAAAGAAAGATGGAAAAGGAAGAAAAACATACTCCTGCAAAAGCAAGGTGCCGTGGAGGGCTGCTGGAGGATACTGTGAGCGAGGCATCAGCCAGCAGCAGGGATGAGAGGGAAGAAGTGATCAGCCAGGTGGGAAGCCTCTCACCCAGCCCTTCCACCTACTCAGGACCGCCGGATGGGCAGGCTTCTCCAGGGGGGCAAAGCACATCTTTTGTGGAAGAAGGCTTAGCAAATAACATGGTGTTGGGGTACAGTGAAGAGGTGGAGAGAGCCCCCCTCAAGGATAACCAGGACATAAGATAAGTATGGGGGGGGGGTTTCTCCGCTGGTGATATTTTGTGTTTTTTGTTCTCTCAAAAAAAGCTGAATGACTTTGGTAACAGCCGCACTTACTGTGAGAAGCTTAAAAAGCCCGGCAAGGAGAGCGAGGATTTTGGACTTGGTGGCCAAGCAAAAAAATGACATTATTTGTTTGCAGGAATGTGGGATCACAGACCCACCAAGAAAAGAAGAACAGGTTTGGGGGGATTCTGTATGGTCTGGCAGTAGGGAGAGCAGAAATAGTGGGATAGGGATTTTATTTAGGGGACAGGAGTTTAAAATTTGGAAATATGAAGTGATAGAACCGGGAAGGTTAATGTTTGTTTTGTTTAAGTGGAGGGGGAAATGTTTAGATTATTTAATGTTTACGCTTCGCCTGAGGAAAGGCAAAGAAGGAATTTGTTTGAAGTTTTAAAAAAGTTTTGCCAGGGAGAGTCCAAACGCTTGTGATTGGTGACTTTAACTGCATACTTAATGAGGGGACAGGGGGGGGGGGAGAAAGGAGCAAGCCAGATGCTTCAGGGATTCTGTTGAAAAATATGTTGAATGATTTTAGTCTAAGGGATGCGTTCAAAGTGTGGGGGGAAGGAAAAAAGGAGTTTACATGGGTTAGTGAGAGTGGAGGGGTAAAATCAAGGATTGGTCATGTTTTTATTCCAAAGGGTGTAAAGGTGGAGGAATGGAAAGGGGTAAAAGTGCTGTTCTCAGACCATGTGTGTGTGCAATGCAAATTAGAACTGGAGGGGATAGAGAGGCATGGGAATGGCTTTTGGAAACTAAATGTGTCCTTGCTAGAGGAGGAGGGGGTAAGGAAGCAGTATGAATGTATGTATGTTAGATTAAAGGCGAGAATGAGGGAATTTGGGGGGTGAGTGAATGGTGGGAGTGGGTAAAGGAAAAAACACAGAAGTTTTTCATCAAAAAAGGTGTGGAAAAAGCAAGAAGGCAGGAGGAGGAATATAGAAGGGCAATATTAAGGAAACAGTTTCTTTTTAGGCTGAGAGACATGGGGGAAGATGTGGGGGAGGAATTAGAGAAAGCAAGGAAGGGGGTTAGAAAATTAGTAGAAGAGAAAGGGAAAAAATCATTCATGATGCAAGAGTGGAAGCAGTGGAAAAAAATGAAAAATGTACCTCTTTCTTTTTTAAGAAAGCTTATTCTGGTAAAGCAAGCTTAACCCCTGTGCTAAATAAAGAGGGGGAGGAGGTGAAGGGAACAGAGGGGGTGCTGAGGGAAGTGAGGGGTTTTATAGGGACTTATTTAAGGAAAAAGAAAGAGACAGCAATATAGAGAAAGATGTGATTTGAAACATTGAAAATAAATTAGATAAGGAAGATCAGGAGTTTCTAAAGAGAGAAGTAAATGAGGACGAAGTAAAGGAAGTAATAAGGAGTGGGAGGAAAGGGAAAACACCTGGTAAGGATGGATTGCCCCATGAATTCTATGTGCAAATGTGGGATGTGATTGGAGCGGAGGTAATACATCTATGCAAAGAGATAATGACAAAAGGAAGAACACCAGAATCCTGTAAGGAAGGAATAATCACCCTGATATTCAAAAAAGGGGATAGAAGGGACCTGGAAAATTGGCGTCCTATAACCCTGTTAAATGCTGATTACAAGATTGTGGCAAAGTTGATAATGTTGAGAATTAAAGTGGTAATTAGCAAACTTGTAGAGGAGGAGCAGGTGTGTGCTGTGCCAGGGAGGCAGATAACAGGGAACTTAAGGCTTATTAGAGACATGATTTGGCACTGTAACAAAGGGAAGCAAGCTTTAGGTTTGGTTAACATCGATTTTGAGAAGGCATATGACCGCCTCTCTCATGGGTTTTTGTTTAAGGTTTTAGAGAAGCTGGGGATTCCAGTGGAGGTTGTAGATTGGATAAAATGTTTGTACAGGGATATATTTAGTAGAGCCCTAGTTAATGGGTTTTTGTCAGAAAGGATACAGGTAAAGTCAGGGGTGAGGCAAGGTTGTCCGCTGTCACCTTTGGCCTTTATATGCGCAATAGAACCGCTTTTGCAGAGCATCAGAAGTGACAAAGTGATAAGAGGCGTAGAAATACCTGGGAGTGGGAGGAGAAATATAAAAGTTTTAGGATACATGGACGATCTGACTCTGGTATGTACTAATCAAATGGCCCTTAAAAGAGCTCAGTTACATGTGGAAATCTTCTGCCAGGCTTCAGGTTTTAAAGTAAATTGGAGTAAAAGCAGCTGCAAGGCTTTTGGGGCCTGGCAGGAACTGGATAAAAGGGGGATTCCAGTAGAAGAAAAACAGCTAAAATTATTAGGGGTGTTATTTGATGAGGATCTTAGAGGAGAGGCAAACTGGGAAATGATAGGGGAAAAATTAGCCGAAAAATCCAGTTTTGGACATTAAGAAAATTATCTTTAGAAGGGAATATATTGGTGACGAAAGCGGTACTTGTGCCAATTTCACTTTACATGGGAATGGTTTTCCCTGCCACAGCAAAGTGGATCAGGAAGATTACAAGGTTCCTGTTTATGTTTTTTTGGGGGTCAAAAGAGGAAAAATTGGTGAGACAAATTGTATGTAAGGAAAAGGTGAAAGGTGGCAAAGGAGCTCCAAGGATGGAGGTGATTTTGGGGGCAAAGTACATCCAAGTTTGTATAAAGTTGATTAATGGGGAAGAAACAAAAGCTACCTGCATGGGGAGATATGCTGCGGGGGGGGGATGCTGAGGAAACTAGGGTTGTGTAATACAGACCTGAGGAGGAAGTTTTGTTTTGAGACACCAGAAAATTACAGGGTAATAGAGGAATTTATTAGGGAGTTTGATTTGGTTGGGGTAGAAAGATCACTATGGGATGATCAAAGAAAATTACAAGAGTGATTATAGAAAGAGATGAGTATGAAAGTGTTGGGTGGTTGGTTGAAAAGCATTTAAAAATAATGTGGAAGAATGTAAATCACAAGGGGCTGACAAACACTCAGAAGGACGTGACTTGGATGGCAGTGCACAGCTGCCTGCCCGTAAGGGAATTCCAGAGGAAAAGACATCTAGCAGAGTCAGAAATATGCCCTAGAGAAGGGTGTGGAGGAGTAGAGGAAGTGGTCCATCTGTTCTGGAATTGTAGCTTTGTCAGAAGGGTATGGAAGTGTCAGGGGAAGCTGATAAAATAGCTGATAGTGATCAGGACTCTAGAATTCAATATGATGATGTATGGGTTGTGTGAGGTGGAGGGGGAGAGGAGGAGCGTGTTGTGGAAGATAATAAACTGTATACAAGAAGTGGTGTGGGATGTAAGGAATGTGTTAATATATAATAGAGAAGAGATTGGAGTGAACGTGTGTGTGAGAGTTGTTCTGAGCAAAATGTATACATATTATCTGTTGGATGTGAAGCGGTTGGGGGAAAATGAAGGAAGAGAATTATGGAAACCAAAAGTGTGGAATAAAATGGTTAAAAATGTATAAAAGGGTGGGGAGAGGAGAGATTATCTGGGTTTTCCTTATAGGGATAGGAAAATGTATTATTGTTTGTGCAAAATGTATAGAAAAATATAGAGGGGAAAATGTTGATGTGTTAATAGATTGAGAAATTGAGGGGTGTTTTGGGAGTGAAAGGGAGTGTGGTGAGAGTGTAGGGGGGGGGGACCCCATATGCTCTTACCAAAGGGAGAGAGAAAGAAAGCTTCCCGGAAAGGGGGGGAAGTAATTGTGAGGAGCAATAATGTGCTACGAGGGTCCGTTTGGTGGAGTATCGGAGAGAAGGGGCCGGTGCTCCCCTCCGGTGGGAGACCGTCGGAGGAAGAGCATATGGGGAGTGTGCGAGCTGGAAAGAGAGAGAATGTGTTGGATGAGGGAAAACAGGACAGGTGTTTGTCCCTGCATAGGGTGCTAGTTAATGAGGGGAAAGCGTTTTTCTTTATTATAAAATGTATTTGAATGTTGAAATATGAAATGTATTAACAAAATGTACAGTATGGGTTGTTGTAATGAAAGGGGGGTTTGTTATTTTCCGAAAAGTAACTCTGTAAATAAATATAAAAACATTTAATAGAAAAATAAAAAAAATAATAAAAAATGATCCTGCAGGTGGCTCTCCCAGGGCGAGGCTTGCTCATTGCACTTGGAGCTAGCTGACCTCTGCGATTTCCCCACATGCGGGAAACTCGACTGCACAATTTCTGGTAGTGGGGGACTGCGTGCGCGCTCTCCCCTGTTTTTGGACTGTTAGAAAAAACAGAAACAAAAAACAACAACAACAACCACCACCCACAGCACAGGTGTTTGTTCAGACAAGCTGCTATTGCCACTGCTTGGGCTTTGGGCCTGGTCAATAACTGTGGCATAAAAGGAGCACCCACCCACCCACCCACCAACTAGCCAGGTAGCAACATCCCAAACAGGGAGAAATTACAATTAAGCACCTGCGCAGACATTTAGGAATAAATTCAGGTGGTTTGGGAAATAGGGAAACACATATAATTCATGAAAAAAACATTCTAAACAAAAAGGGCCAAGAACTGTAGAATATGAGTCTCTGCAGCAGCAGCAGCAGCAGCAGCAGCAAAAATGTATCTGCTGAGCGCTGCAAAAAACAATCTCTATCTATCTCTCTATCTCTCTATCTATCTATCTATCTCTATCCAGGGAGCAGCAGACAGTGTCAGCTTGCTTCTATATGTAGCCCTCTTTCCCCCCCCTAAGTGAGATTGGGGTGGGTAGGTGTATCTGACTACTTCTCAGTGTGGTGCGGTACCTGTTTGGCAACCAGGAGAGCTGTGCTTCCGCCATGGGGAACCTGGGGTATGTACTTACACTCGGTGCAGCGCCTCCACTGATGAGGGATCCCAACGGGGTGGAAGTGTGCCCTCACCAGAACAACCATACAGTAAATACACACCGTGTGAATAAACAGTATTTACTGGGCATGACTTGTAACTTCAATAACACTCTCTTTGCATAACATCAAACAATATATGAATAACAGTGCATCACTCTGAATGCATACCATCCCCTCACCCACATGTCCATCATCACATTCCCCTCAGTCTCTTGAGTGTCCACAATAGTAAAGAAAGTGTGTGTGAGGGATAGCGCTTCCAGTGTTGGGGCCCGGTGGTGCACTTAATGTATACTACCTCCCTGACCAGTCCTGGTCAGGAAAATCCTTGGACGCAGCAACACCGCACAGTGATCCCACGGCGTGCTGCGCTGCTCTCTGCAGGAATGGATGCACACGTTGACTCCACAGGGAAAAGAATTTCCAGCCGGAATGATCCTTGAACACAGTCTCTGATACACGCTGTACTGACAGTCAGGTACTGTCAGACAGAAATCCTCTTGCTCTCTAAATATGGTGAAGGAGTCCCGCTCCTAAGGCCGACCCTATACCATACAGTTTCCTCTGGTGTCATAGGGGACTAACTGGGCCCTGGGGTATGCCTCTACCCTAGTCCCTGCACGCAGAAGAACTCTCCCTGTAGCTTCTGTCTGATCCCAGACTCTGGCAGCTCACCACATGCAACTGCCACTGGTGATATAACACACACTGAACAACTAGAAAGCAACCCCCCTTCTTCCTATGAGGGGCCTCTCACTGACACAGCCAAATAACTGCTGTGGCTGCACTACAAAGCTACTCTGTATATTCTAGTCAGAGCACACACCACGGCAGCTGTGCCACTGACTAGACTTACACACACCTAAGGGCAGGGTCCCTATCTAAGGGGCCTTCCCTAAGAACTTACCCACAAGCCTAGTGGGGAGTGGGACCTACCTGGGACCTGTTGGTAACCTGGCCTAGTGTAAGAGCCTTGCTCCTTACACACTTCCTCCCCCTTCCTGCTCCCAGCTCCAACTGACAACGTGGTCCCCGCAACATTGTATCCTTCCTCCACAGGAGAAGCTGCAAAACCCTATTTGCTGGCTGGCTGCATGTGATGTGGGTGAAAGGGCAGTCCCCAGAGGCTGCTGGGAATTGTAGTCCACTCAGGACCTCTGTAGCATTGGGACCGCATGCGCTATCTTTACTCCGCACGCACGATCCTGTAATGGCTACCGCGGTGGTAAGGGGGCTAGGGGGAAGCCTGCTACACTCTCCCCCTGGTGAAAAATCCAAAGTCCCCGCTTGGGGAACGACGTCACTCAGCATACGTTTATACAATAAAAATGCAGAGCATGATATGTACAACTTATCACACTTGACTCTAAACAATAGGGTACAGTTCAGTTCACATAAAATAAAGGAGGCCAGCTAAGTGTTAGCTGCATGCTGAGACCAATTGTGGGGTGCCCCTAACTGATAATATGGGGGTACCTCACTTTGACTTTTGTGAGCCTCCGCCTGGGTAATCTCTTGGAAATCATGCTCTGGGGTAACAGTCATTGGTTCCGAACTACTTCCTCCCCCTGGTGGAAGGAATAGCACAGTGTCTCTTGGCCAGACCTTTACCTGGCCATCTGCGGCATGGATGCGGTAGGCCAGGAGGTCTTGACCCTTTCCTCGGTCCACCACATGGCGAATGAAACACTCCATGTCGCGCTTAGCAAAGGCAAATTTCACTGGATCACTAACAACACAGTCCTTGTCCCTAAGTACCTGGGAGGCTTCTACTGGGAAGCGAGCAATTAGCAATGTCTCTGTACTCAAAGTCTCTGTTACATCCTGCAGGGGGTAAAGGGTTGATACCTTACCACTGCGGTGATTCATGGTGGCCAACAGGTCTTCGGGGACGCTGTCAGTTCCCACCTCGGCTGTCTTGGGACCTGTCCCCGGCACTTCTGGGGCAGTCCACTCACTGTCTTTAAACTCGGGAGCATTGGATCCCAGTCCTGGGACCATTTGGGTTGGAGCGCACGGGCTCACACTCAGTTCAGTCACAGTAATACTTATAGCAGCACTGGACATCATGATGGGGCTGTCTTTCCTCTTCACCTGGACGATAGGCTGTGGGTACTGGTCCACTCGCACCACTGGACAGCGGTCTTCAAAGGAGGACACCTCCGTCAGGACGCGATGCCGAGTGGAGCCAATCGCCCTGGTGGCCAGACTTAAGGAGCTACTGTGCTCCGCGGTCACCTGGAACCTCACACCCGACACACCTGGGGCAGTCAACTCACCCTTGTCGTCGTTAGGTACTGATCCCAAGCCTAGGACCGATGGTACCATCGTAGTAGGCCGGACTGGCAGTGGTAAGGCACACGGCCCCACAGCAGGCGAGCAAACGGCTCTTTGTCCTCAACTTCACTTGTCATCTGTGGTTCCGGCATTTGAACCGAATCTGGAACCGCGGTTAGGGCGCATGGGCCCTCCGTAGTTGAGGTAGGTTGGTTAGCCGCATCTTCCTCTGCGGGTTCCGTAGCACACAGCAGCACTGGTTTTAGGAACTGTGCCTCGCAGCAGGCACACTTGGGTCCCCAGCTCAATTCGCCATCTGGAAAATCACACTTGGGGCATAGGCACCTGACGTACCTTTTACCTTCCACTTTCACAACCTGAACCCTTCGTGGTCGCTGATAGGGATCAAAGTTCATACCACCAGAGAGATTAAGGTCTTTCTGTAAGCACGGGCACAAAAGAAATGTTACTGTACATACAGTCCCTCTGCTGGCCAAACACCATACAACTGCGGATGTGGTTCGCTGCATCCTGTACTGTCCTTAGTGGAGACAGCAGTTACTGATTGAGACTCACTGTGCTGGCTCCCCCTGGTGGACTCCAGAGGAGGAGCACCTTCTTTCAAGGAGTGGTTCTGACTCTGCGCTGAGCCACTCACAGCGCAGGGGCGGGGCTCTGTTTTTCACGCCAGATCCGGACAATATTCTGCAACAATTTCTTGTACAGTCCTGGTGCTCGCCCGACTTGGAGGGAGCCGCCATCTTAGGTGTGACTCACTGCTTGAGAGAGCCTCCTTTTTAATCACAGTCTCATCAATTACACTATGACTCTGCATAGATAGGGGGGTAGCCTTCTGGTTTTCCTGACATTTCAGGGTAGATAACAGGACATCATACTTTAGTGAGGGTTCCATGGAGCAATATTTTGGATGGGCCTCCTTCTCTTATTAAAGCTTGTTCGGCCCTCACCAACACTGAGCACCACACTCCATCTGCATCTAGGCAGCAGCCTAAGACTTTTGCACCCCATAAGTCTGGGTACTGACACAATATTAAGCAAATATCACAGGAGGGAGTGTCAGCAGGAACTCGTCCTATAGCAAGGGTTTGCGAGGGCGGGACTTGCCCCTTTAATGCCCATTCGTACACTTCTTGGCAGGATGGCAATGATAATGAGAACAACATAATTTATACTGAATTCGGGCACCCCTGGTCTGGATCTCAGCAGCGCCTCCAAATGTAGCCCTCTTTCCCCCCCCTAAGTGAGATTGGGGTGGGTAGGTGTATCTGACTACTTCTCAGTGTGGTGCGGTACCTGTTTGGCAACCAAGAGAGCTGAGCTTCCGCCACGGGGAACCTGGGGTATGTACTTACACTCGGTGCAGCGCCTCCACTGATGAGGGATCCCAACGGGGTGGGAGTGTGCCCTCACCAGAACAACCATACAGTAAATACACACCGTGGGAAAAAATGTATTTACTGAGCATGACTTGTAACTTCAATAACACTCTCTTTGCATAACATCAAACAATATATGAATAACAGTGCATCACTCTGAATGTATACCATCCCCTCACCCACATGTCCATCATCACATTCCCCTCAGTCTCTTGAGTGTCCACAACAGTAAAGAAAGTGTGTGTGAGGGATAGCGCTTCCCTGTGTTGGGGCCCGTTGGTGCACTTAATGTATACTACCTCCCTGACCAGTCCTGGAAAATCCTTGGACTCAGCAACACCGCACAGTGATCCCACGGCGTGCTGCGCTGCTCTCTGCAGGAAAAAGAATCTCCAGCCGGAATGATCCTTGAACACAGTCTCTGAAAAACGTTGTACTGACAGTCAGGTACTGTCAGACAGAAATCCTCTTGCTCTCTAAATATGGTGAAGGAGTCCCTCTCCTAAGGCCGACCCTATACCATACAGCTTCCTCTGGTGTCATAGGGGACTAACTGG
The DNA here is from genome assembly GCF_040206685.1 of Ascaphus truei. Lineage (NCBI taxonomy): Eukaryota > Metazoa > Chordata > Amphibia > Anura > Ascaphidae > Ascaphus > Ascaphus truei. Next base: position 273,957 of record NW_027453852.1, on the reverse strand, counting down.
GCCCTGGGGTATACCTCTACCCTAGTCCCTGCATGCAGAAGAACTCTCCCTGTAGCTTCTGTCTGATCCCAGACTCTGGCAGCTCACCACATGCAACTGCCACTGGTGATATAACACACACTGAACAACTAGAAAGCAACCCCCCTTCTTCCTATGAGGGGCCTCTCACTGACACAGCCAAATAACTGCTGTGGCTGCACTACAAAGCCACTCTGTATATTCTAGTCAGAGCACACACCACGGCAGCTGTGCCACTGACTAGACTTACACACACCTAAGGGCAGGGTCCCTATCTAAGGGGCATTCCCTAAGAACTTACCCACTAACCTAGTTGGGAGTGGGACCTACCTGGGACCTGGGGGTAACCTGGCCTAGTGTAACAGCCTTGCTCCTTACACACTTCCTCCCCCTTCCTGCTCCCAGCTCCAACTGACAACCTGGTCCCCGCAACATTGTATCCTTCCTCCACAGGAGAAACTGCAAAACCCTATTTGCTGTCTAGCTGCACGTGATGTGGGTGAAAGGGCAATCCCCAGAGGCTGCTGGGAATTGTAGTCCACTCAGGACCTCTGTAGCATTGGGACCGCGTGCGCGATCTTTACTGCACACGCGCGATCCTGTAATGGCTACCGCGGTGGTAAGGGAGCTATGGGGAAGCCTGCTATACATATTTATGCAAATGCCAGGTAAGCAGCCATGCTGGTAAGGGGCAAAGTGACAAGTGTGCCAGCAGGACAGGGCACCTCTCCAGCAGCAGCAGCAGCAGCAGCAGCAGCAGGTGTCAGTGGAGGTCAGAAAAAGAGAGTGCCAGCAGGTAGGGGAGATGAAGAAAGCCACCGCAGAAATATGGTGTCCGTCTGTCTGTCTGTCTGTCGGTCTCTCCGCCAGCTGAAATGACAGAGCTGAGCAGTGTTCAAAGTGATTGCTTCTTCCTTTTAAAACCACGAAGAAGTACCTTGCGGCGAAGCTTGGCTTCTCCGGGTGCTTGTTGGATGGGCGGGGGAGGGGCTTTGCTTCTAGGGAGGGGATATCTTGGATCTATGTTGTTTGACAAATATTCGCTGCTGCTGCTGCTGCTGCTGTTGCTGCTGCTGTTGCTGCTGCTGCACAAATGTTTGCATGGAATGACCTAAGCTGATCCTTGCTGCAGGTTCTGGCTCAGATACTGGGCCTCAGCTACTATGGTGGTTGCCGCTGCTGGCTGCTGCCGCTGCACCAATGACCAGGCTGCTCTCTCCACAAGGGTGACACTTGTCCTGGGACAGGGCTAGTTGCCCCCCCCAGCACCATTGCAACTCATACTTACCTGGCAGGGGAGTACACTATGCAGCCATGATTCTGCGGGGGGCGCTGCTGGAGCAGGCATAGCCTTGTGCTTGGGAGGCAGAGCTTTGAAGTATCATGTTTGGGTGGAAGACCTTTTTTTTTTGAAGAAACGGAATGGAGAATCGTGGGCAGTTTGTTCCAAACACCATTAGATTCAGACTGAATGATGCTCCCAGATTCCTGAGGATTGAGTATTTTTACAGCCAGATATTGGAAGACACACTAAAGATTGGACAAGAGGATATTTATTGCATTCAGGAATTTCCAAATCAACGTTTCTATGATGTGGCTCTTCATATATGTGAGCAATGTACGGGTGTTATGGAAAGAGCAAGGAGTGCAAAGGATGTGGACTGTATGCGAGGTGTAGAGTTGTTACCCTTGTTTGCAAGAGGAGAAGTTGCTATAATTGTGCACACGTATAACCCTTTTACACCAGACGAGGATATTTTGGTGTTCCTGTCACGGTATTGTGAGTGTCAAGGAAGGACAGAGACTGAAAAGCCGGCTTGGCATTTATAATGGAAAGACTAGATATTGGTGCAAGCTGAGGATGTCCCCAGATGGAGTGGGGGGAGTCATGCACCCCCCGGGGACCTTTAACATTGGAGGAAACCGGGGGTACTTGTACTACCGGGGCCAGCCGCAATATTGCAGGAAGTGCATGGAGTTTGGGCACACACAGGAGGGCTGTACTAAAGAAGATGTAATAGTTTGCCGCAAATGCAGGAAGGAGGGACACCACGCTGCAGAGTGCAAGGAGCCATCTAGATGTGATTTATGTCAAGAAACAGGGCACATGGCTAGATTTTGTGCAAAAAATAAGTCATATGCACAGGCTGTGAGGAGAAGGGAGATTGCAGAGCGCCCAGAGGGATGGGTTAAGGCGGAGAGTGAGTATGATATGCTGCATGGAGTTGAAAGCAGACAGGCGACGCCCGTGGAACCAGCTGCGGAGGCTCCCACTGATGAGGCCTTAACGAGGGGTGAAGCAGCAGCTGAGGAGGAGCTGCCAGATTCAGACTCAGATCTGTTTGAGTGTATGGAGGAAACACCCGTGGTTTCAGCTGAGAATGCTCTCCAGAACGAGGGCCAGGCATGGGGGGAAGCAACAGTAGAGGAGGCGGAGCCGGACACAGGAGAGGGGGAGGAGCCTGACCTGATGCAAGGAGAAGGCGAGGGAACCCCAGGACTGAAGGCCATGTATCCTGATGTGGAAGACCTTAATCAGCAAATTACGGAAGAGGGTATGGAGATATTGGAAGGAGGGGAACGTCCGCCAAAGAGGAAGATGGAGGAAGAAAATCTTGCTCCTTCAAAGGCAAAATGCCTGGGAGGAGAAGAGGAAGAGAAGACCAGTGTGATTTTTGATTCGGGGGAGGTGGTGGGGCGTGGTGGGTTGGATGCTAGCCCCTTGCGCTCCCCGGCATATCCTTTGATGGGCGTGGCGGATGGGCAGGGTTCACCAGGAGGGCAGAGCCTTTCCTATGCGGATGAAACTGCGGCAGAGAAGTTGATGCTTGGATTTCCGTCTCTGGGGTTCCCCCACGGTGGAAGGTGCTGGACAGAGCTAAATATATTTTTGATAATTGTTACTTGGGATTGTGCCTTTTTCATGTCTCGCTAGTATAAGAAGAAATGACTTTGACGCTGGCATCGTTAAATGTACGAAGCTTAAAGAAGCGTACAAGAAGAGTGAGAATATTTGACTTACTGGCAAAAGAAAGATGTGATATTTTTTGTTTACAAGAATGTACGATCACTGAACCCCCAAAAGAAGAAGAGTGGGTGTGGGGGGAATCTGTGTGGTCATGTTGCCTAGAGAGCAGAAACAGTGGGATTGGGATATTATTTAAGGGGAAAGAGTTCAAAATATGCAAATGTGAGGTAATTGAACCGGGAAGGTTATTTTTTGTTTTGGTGAAGTGGAAGGGGGAATGTTTCAGAATATTTAATATATATGCAGCTCCAAAGGAAAATCAAAGGAGGTTGCTGTTTGAGAAACTGAGGTTGTTTTTACCAGGAAGAATGAAAACTTTTGTGTTAGGAGACTTTAATTGTATAATTAGGGAGGGGGATAGGGTGGGGGTGCAGACAGGAGTAAGCCTGACAATTCTGGGGTACTGTTGAAAACAATTATGGGAGATTTTTCTTTTAGGGATACTTTTCAGGTGTGGGGGAAAGAAAAAGGGAATTCACTTGGTTTTGTGAGAGTGGAGGGGTAAAGTCTAGAATTGACCATATTTTTATTTCTGAAGGGTTGAAGGTGGAGAGCTGGAAGGGGTTAAGAGTACTTTTCTCTGACCATGATGTGTTGTATGTAAAATAGAAGTAGAAGGAGTGGAAAAGTATGGAAGGGGTTACTGGAAACTTAATGTTTCACTATTAGAAAAACCTGGGATCAAGTTTCAGTATGGGAAATTGTATGTTTATTTAAAGAGGAGAATGGGGGAATACAAGGGAATACTGGAATGGTGGGAGTGGGTAAAAATTGAAACAAAAAAGTTTTTTAATAGGAAAGGTAAGGAGTTGGCAAAAGAACAGGAGGAAGATTACAGGAGGGTGATCCTGAGAAAACAGTTTCTCCTCAGGTTAAAAGAGATGGGAAAGGATGTGGAGGGAGATCTTAAAAGGGTTAGGGTGGAGTCTGAGGAATTACTGGAAAAAAGAGGTAGAAGGATAATTCATGCTGCCAGAGTGGAAGCGGTTGAAAAGAATGAAAAATGTACCTCTTTTTTCTTTAAAAAAAGCGTTTACAGGGAAGTCAAGCCCAATTCCTGTGTGAATGAAGAGGGGGCAGAGGTAAAGGAAACGGAAAAAGTTCTGAAAGTTTGTGAGAATTTTTATTCCAAATTATATGAGGAAAAAGAGCGTGATATGTCCTTAGAAAAAGATCTAGTTGAAAAAATTGAGAAAAAACTAAGTAAAGATGATCAGATTTTCTTGGTGAGAGATTTAAACAGCGAAGAATTAAATGAGGTAATAAGGAATGGAAGGAAAGGGAAATCACCTGGCAAGGATGGGTTACCACATGAATTTTACTCCTATATGTGGGACATAATTAGAGAAGAGGTATTTAAATTATGCAACACAATTTTTAAGTTAAGAGAAACGCCGGAATCCTTTAAAGAAGGTATAATTGCATTAATATTCAAAAAAAAGGGGGACAAAAAAGACCTTAAAAATTGGCGTCCCATAACCCTGCTGAATTCAGATTATAAAATTGTGGCAAAAGTGATAATGCAAAGACTGAAGCCTTTCTTATGTAAATTGGTGGAAGAGGAGCAGGTGTGTGGTGTACCAGGGAGACAGATGGTAGGGAATCTAATTCTCCTGAGGGATTTAATTTGGTATTGTTTGGAACGGAAACAACCACTAGTTATTCTAAATATTTATTTTGAGAAGGCTTATGACCTTTTGTCTCATGCCTTTTTGTTTAAATTCCTGGGAAAGTTAGGAATACCAATTCAAATCGTTAGATGGATAGGAAGTTTATATAAAGGTATTAAAGTAGAGTTTTAGTAAACGGCTGTTTTACTGAGAAAATTTGGGTGAAATCAGGGGTAAGGCAGGAGTGTTCTCTGTCCCCGTTGGCGTTTATTTGCGCTATAGAGCCTTTGTTGCAAATTATCAGAGCGGACAAGGTGGTGAGAGGGGTTGAAATCCCAGGGAGTGGGGGAAGAAACATCAAAGTCCTAGGTTACATGGACGACCTAACCCTGGTGTGTACTACACAGGCGGCTCTTCATAGAGCGCAGTTACATATTGATACCTTTTGTCACGCTTTAGGGCTGAGAGTGAATTGGGGGAAAAGTGCTTGTAAGGCCTTTGGGGATTGGCATGATTTAGGAAAGTGTGGGATCCCTGTGGAAGGGGAACAGCTAAGACTGTTAGGGGTTTATTTCGATGTGGACTTTACAGGGGAGTCAAATTGGGTAAAGGTAGGGGAAAGAATAGAAAAAAAAATCAATTTTTGGACCCTAAGGAAGCTTTCTATGGAAGGGAAGATATTGGTGACAAAAGCGGTGTTGGTACCAATTTTGCTGCATATAGGGCTGGTGTTTCCCCCCGCGGCAAAATGGATTAGAAAAATTACCCAGTTTTTGTTCATGTTCCTGTGGGGGTCAAAAAATGAGAGATTAGAGAGAGAAATTGTATGGAAGGAAAAAGGGAAAGGTGGAAAAGGGGCCCCCAGGATAGAAGTTATCCTGGGAGCAAAATATGCCCAGCTCTGTATAAAGAGAATTCAGAGTGAGGATACAAAGGCGGCCTGTTTAGCAAGGTATGCGGCAGGGGGTATGTTAAGGAGGCTGGGTCTGTTCAGGACAGATTTGAGGAGGCCACTCTGTTTTGTGACCCCAGATAATTATAGGGTCATCGAACATTTCATAAGAGGTTTTAATTTAAGGGATGTAGAAAAGTCCTTATGGGAAGATCACAGGAAAATAAGGGCTGTGATTCTGGAGAGAGACAGTTATGAATGCTGCGGAAATCTGAATATGTCACAATTAAAACTGATGTGGAAGAACATAGATTTCAAGGGTCTATCTAATATTCATAAAGATATTGCTTGGATGGCTGTGCACAAGTGTCTGCCAGTCCGAGTCTTTCAAAAAAGGCAACGTATGACAGTGTCGGATAGGTGTCCAAGGGAAGGCTGTGGGGGCGTAGAAGACATAGTACATTTATTTTGGAACTGTTTTTTTGTGAGGGCTGTGTGGAAAAACCTAGCGAAGCTAATTAGAGAACTAGGAGGAATCCATATATTGGAGTTTAATATGATGCTTTATGGGTTAAGTGAGTTAAAAGGGGAAAAAGGTTGGGTATTATGGAAAATAATAAATTGTGTAAAAGAGGTTGTGCGGATGGTGAGAAGTATGATGATATTCAATAATGAAACGTTAGATGTGAAAGCATGTACTAGGATTATTTTAAGTAAAATGTATACGTACTACTGTTGGATCAGAAAAGGTTGGGGAAAGTGGAAAGTGATGCATTGTGGAAAGTGAATAGCTGGAATAAGATGGTTGTGTGTTAGAAGAGTTACTAGAGAGAAGGAGGAGGAGGGGTATGTAACTTGTATGAATTTGAAGTATGTTTTGTCAGATCGTAAGGAAAAAGGGGTTTGTACATCGTGAGATAATGTGAATTACCTTTGGGAATGATAATTCGAGGAGGTAATAGAAAAAGTGTTTGAATTTACCGGTTATGAGTTGTGTGAGTGGGAATGGAAGTGAGCGAATCCGTTTGCTTTTACGGAAAGGGAAAGAGCGTATTTATGAGGAAGAGTTTGAGTTTTTTTGAGAAGTACAGTAGTACAGTCTGGGTCCCTTTACGTGGAGTTACCGGAGAGAAGAGGTGGGCCGGTGCTCCCCTCCACGGCGGGTGCCGTGGGGAAAAAGCATACGGAAATGTATGGAAGGGAGGGATGGCTGGGAAGGAAGAATGGCGACAGAATGGGATGAAAGAGGGTGTAATTGTGATTTTGAACAGTAATTTTCTGTGGGGAAAGAAAGGAGGAAGAAAATGTAAATATAGCATGTTTTTGTGGTTTGCTAATGTCATATGGCTGTTAATATGGTGTGTTTTTTTTTGGTTGCCACATTAAAAAATGTGTTGAATAAAAAAGTTAAAAAAAAAAAAAAAAGCCACGATCCTGCAGGTGATTCAGATATAATGTATCATGTATAATCATTTTTTTTTTTTAAATGGCCGTTCCTTGCACAGATATGGGGTTTTTATTTCACCCCCTCCCCACCCTAGTTCTACATGGTATGTATGGGTCTCTGTAGCCAGACCACCCATGTGATGATATCACAAAGGGAGTATACAGTACGTTCTAGAGTTTCTAGGCTCCAAAGTAACAAAGAGCGGCATTTAAAACCAACAGATTGCAAACTATCTGCTGAGTGGTGCAAAAAACAATATCTATCTATCTATCTATCTCTATCCAGGGAGCAGCAGACAGTGTTAGCTTGCTTCTATATTTATGCAAATGCCAGGTAAGCAGCCATGCTGGTAAAGGGCAAAGTGACAAGTGTGCCAGCAGGACAGGGCACCTCTCCAGCAGCAGCAGCAGCAGCAGCAGCAGCAGCAGCAGCAGCAGCAGGTGTCAGTGGAGGTCAGAAAAAGTGAGTGCCGGCAGGTAGGGTAGATGAAGAAAGCCACCCCAGAAATATGGTGTCCCCCTGTCTCTCCGCCAGCTGAAATGACAGAGCTGAGCGGTGTTCAAAGTGATTGCTTCTTCCTTTTAAAACCAAGAATAAGTACCTTGCGGCGAAGCTTGGCTTCTCTGGGTGCTTGTTGGATGGGCGGGGGAGGGGCTTTGCTTCTAGGGAGGGGATGTCTTGGATCTATGTTGTTTGACAAATATTCGCTGCTGCTGCAGTTGCACAAATGTTTGCATGGAATGGCCTAAGCTGATCCTTGCTGCAGGTTCTGGCTCAGATACTAGGCCTCAGCTACTGTGGTGGTTGCCGCTGCTGCTGCTGTTGCTGCTGCTGCTGCTGCACCAATGACCAAGCTGCTCTCTCCACAAGGGTGACACTTGTCCTGGGACAGGGCTAGTTGCCCCCCAGCGCCATTCCAACTCATACTAACCTGGCAGGGGAGTACACTATGCAGCCACGATCCTGCAGGTGGCTCTCCCAGAGCGAGGCTTGCTCATTGCACTTGGAGCTAGCTGACCTCTGCGATTTCCCCACATGCGGGAAACTCGACTGCACAATTTCTGGTAGTGGGGGACTGCGTGCGCGCTCTCCCCTGTTTTTGGACTGTTAGAAAAAACAGAAACAAAAATCAACAACAACAACCACCACCACCCACAGCACAGGTGTTTGTTCAGACAAGCTGCTATTGCCACTGCTTGGGCTTTGAACCTGGTCAATGTTAGACTTATGGCACTTCAGATATGGAGGATTTTTGGGGGGCAAATAAAAGGTTTAAAAAAATAAAAAGCTGTGTGTGCTGTGCACGCGCATAGTAAGTGAAACTTCTTTGACTTTTGTCACAGAAATTGACTTATAACGCGTGTGCTCGGCACACATGTGTCAGTCAGTGACTATGTATGTGTGTCAGTCAGAGAGTATGTATGTGTGTCAGTCAGAGAGTATGTATGTGTGTTTGTTTGTGCGTGTGTGTCGGTCAGTGTGTGCATGTGTGTCGGTCAGTGTGTGCATGTGTGTCGGTCAGTGTGTGCATGTGTGTCGGTCAGTGTGTGCATGTGTGTCGGTCAGTGTGTGCATGTGTGTCGGTCAGTGTGTGCATGTGTGTCGGTCAGTGTGTGCATGTGTGTCGGTCAGTGTGTGCATGTGTGTCGGTCAGTGTGTGCATGTGTGTCAGTAAGTGTGTCAGTCAGTGTGTGAGTGAGTGTGTCAGTCAATGTGTGTGTGTGTCAGTCAATGTGTGTGTGTATGTGTGTGTGTCAGTCAATGTGTGTGTGTGTGTCAGTCAATGTGTGTTTGTGTGTGTCAGTGTATGTCTCTCTCTCTCTGTGTCGGTCAGTGAGTGTATGTGTGTCAGTCAGTGTGCGTGTGTATGTGTGTCAGTCAGTGTGCGTGTGTATATGTGTCAGTCAGTGTGCGTGTGTATGTGTCAGTCAGTGTGCGTGTGTATGTGTGTCAGTCAGTGTGCGTGTGTATGTGTGTCAGTCAGTGTGCGTGTGTATGTGTGTCAGTCAGTGTGCGTGTGTACGTGTGTCAGTCAGTGTGCGTGTGTACGTGTGTCAGTCAGTGTGCGTGTGTACGTGTGTCAGTGTGTGTGTGTGTGTGTCAATGTGTGTGTGTGTATCAGTCAGTGTGTGTGTGTGTCAGTCAGTGTGTGTGTGTGTGTCAGTCAGTGTGTGTGTCAGTCAGTGTGTGTGTGTGTGAGTCAGTCAGTGTGTTTGTGTGTGTGTGTGTGTGTGTGTCAGTCAGTGTGTGTATGTGTGTCAGTGTATCTGTGTCTCTCTTTCTGTGTCCTGCCCCCTCCCTCCTGACTCCCCCCACCCCAGGCAGAGCTGCGGACCCGCGGCGGCTCTGTCTGAGACTCTCCTCCCCACCCAAAACGCAGGCAGAGCTGCGGACCCGCGGCGGCTCTGTGTGAGTCTCTCCTCCCCCGCACCCCCACCCCCAGGGAGACGCGGCCACTGCCGGGCCCGGCGTATGTGAGGGGCAGATACCCTGATTGAGAGCCCCCCCTCGGCAGTGCTGCGTTGGAAGCGGCGCACTCAAACCCCCGCTTCCCGCGTTACCGGAGCAGTGAGAGGTGAGAGGCGAGCCCCCCCCCGTGCTGTGCTCGTTCAATCACGTGGATCGGGGAGGGATGAGGACAGCTGCATCTCCACTCTCGGCGCCGCTTCCGCTTCAGGCTCAGACGCTGCTACGAGGGGTAGGCGACTCTGTGCATGCGCTGCCTCGCATCAACTGATGCAGATAGCTTCCTGGCCTGCGGGACCCGGCGGTCAAATCTGCGCATGCGCCTCAACCTCCCATGTCTGTGTGGACATGTGGGGGGAATGGCGGCTCTCCTCCGGCCCCGGCGGCGCTCAGTCAGCCATGGAAGGGGAAGCGTAGTTAGGGAGGAGAGAGGCTGAACAGCCGGAGGACTTGCGGGGCTTCCGCCATCTAACTACACCCACACCCGCAGCACCGGAAGCTCTGCGCCAGCCATATTTGTACACCCATGGCAGCGGACGTGTGGGGTTAACGGCGGCCGTTAGGAGCGGCGCCGGCGGCCGCATGTCACAGCGGGTGCGTGGGGGGAACGGTGGCCGTTAGGAGCGGCGCCGGCGGCTATCGCCGCCGCCGCATGTCACAGCAGGCATGTGGGGGGGAGGGATGGGGGAGCCGTGACGTCACTTCCGTTTCACATTTGTCCCCCATCTCTCCCGTTTTACCCCATCAGAATAGGTGCCACTAAAGAAGTTTCACTTCAAAAAAGTATCAGAGATATGCAAGTTGTGATACATCTCAAAAGAATCTGTGCACCATGTAACTCCCCCAACTCCTCCTATTGACTCTCCCCAAGGTGCATGCTGGGACAGACGCACAATGTGATACATCTCATTATAATCTGTGCACAATGTAACTCCTCCCCAACTCCCCCAACTCCCCCTACTGACTCTCCCCAAGGTGCATGCTGGGACAGAGACGCACAATGTGATACATCTCCTTATAATCTGTGCACCATGTAACTCCCCCCCAACTCCTCCTACTGACTCTCCCCAAGGTGCATGCTGGGACAGAGACGCAGAATGTGATACATCTCATTATAATTTGTGCACCATGTAACTCCCCCCAACTCCTCCTACTGACTCTCCTACCCAAGGTGCAAGCTGGGACAGATGCAGAATGTGATACATCTCATTATAATCTGTGCACCATGTAACTCCCCCCCAACTCCTCCTACTGACTCTCCCCAATGTACAAGCTGAGGAAGATGGGGCACAATTTGGAGCAAAAGGCTTAGATACAGTAAATACAGTAAGTGCAGGGTTTTGCTCCAAAATTGCCTTGATACATAGACCCCAGAGAGAGCGCTTCAAATGTGTTTAAAAAGGAGAAATACTGAGCCTGGCCTTAGTAGGAGCTGACAAATGACTGATTGTATCCGTGCAGGTGGTGTTATTTATTCTGTTTGACATACACAGTAACTTCTCAGCATTTTACATGTGACATACATAAGGGGATGATACTTTATCTTGCCATGAAGTCAATGCATTTGAACCCAGTGATACAGTATGTTGATCCCACTGCTGTCAGTGGCACTGTCCATATGTGTACTTGTGTCACCCAATGTACGTAATACAATGTATCACAGCAGCTGTGATTTTTATGACTGCTACTCTAGTTAACCACTTCTCAACCCCTTGAAATTAAATGTCAAAGTAACTGATTTCTCTATTATGACATCACGAGACAGTATCATTGAGCCTCCTAGGAGATGCCAGCAGCAGTGTTCTGTAATGACATCATGGAATCGCCTTAGAGACTGAGATAAATACACAAATGTAAACTTGTTTGTGCGTGACTTGAATTAGTTCCCAAAGGAAACCGGTAGTTTCGTGGACATCTCAGAGATAGGAAAAGTGTGGCGCTGTACAGAGAGACTAATTATCTCCACCTTAACTCTGTATCATGGCAGGTAGGAAGCAACATGACCTTTAAATACTGTACCAAAAAAGAAATGGATAATATCTATATTTTTGAATTGTTTACTTGCACAATCTTTTATGGGGTACAGAACAGATAATATGACTCCTATCAATGGATGGGAGAAAGAAGACAGATGGGGGGGGGGGGGGGACGGTAGACAACACACAAGGGGTTAGGTACGTGGCCTTGATCGGATAATATTTTTTTTATAAATGTCAAAACTGATTTCTTATAGATACATACACACATTTGTTTTATTGTATTTACTTTTATATCTGGCTTGTAATTCAAAATCTTAAATGATTTGAACAGTAATGTATAGAAAAGAACACATGTACTGTATACATAAATGTCAAAGCGGCAAACGTCTATGGGATCTATGGGATAGTAAAAAAAGACACAGGGACCTTAGTGTATAGAGTAGGATTAGTTATGTATAAGGCATGCTTTTTCCTTGCCCTAAGTTTAGGTCAATAACTATTGGACCAATTCTACACCCTGGGGTGTAATGTTCAACTACTTTCAGCCATATCCTTAAATTATTGTCTACAGCAGTGTTTTTCAACCAAGGTTCCTAGGATCCCTAGGATTCCCCGGGCATCCCTAAAGAGTTCGCTGTAATTTCAGGTCATTTTAAAATTGTACTTTTACAGTACAATGAATTTACAGTACAATGCATCAGATCTTAGAAGCACTATTAGAGAGGGTTGGGGTCCCACAGAATTTCACATTGGGTTCCTTAACCAAAAAAAGGTTGGAAACCACTACTCTACAGTTATACAAAGGCCCCCAAAAAAACAAATCCACAAAACGAGGGCAGAATCTGCCACTTGATTTACAGATATAGCTGACCTGAGTGCTCCTCCAGATACCTCAATATACCAGACATGTCTCAGAATACCACACCATAATATTACCACAAACTACCACAGTAGGAACAGGCAATTTTTATTTTTTTATTTTTAAAGATCCAGTTCCGAAAGCTATGGTACATCTACAATTGTCATTGTGTTCAGAGGTGGACATGAAAGCAGGTGATGGACTGCACAAGTTATATATGTCAGTTGCCACTTGGTGTCGAAAACTACCTAGGAATAGTTTTCTGTCTGTGTTACATCCCAGCACATCATTAATGTGTATATAAATATATATATATATATATATATATATATATATATATATATATATATATATATGCTGTGAGTGGGTTTACTGGCTTTGCATCTCCCAAGCCCATGTATTTAAAATATTGAAGCTTCTGACCACTATTGACCAGAGTAGCGGTCTGTAACATTGATAATCGAATAAATGTGTTTCCTAGCAAGCCATTTTCCCTGTTAGTGCTGGCTATTCATAACAAAACAACGACCCCCAAAAACTTTATTCAAAACCAGAACCAAAACCCCAAATATTTTAAAGGCAAAATAAAAATACCAAGCCAAGTGAGCATCTCTGTGTATTTCATATGTATTTGATATCAAGAATATCTTTTAACAGGTCTGTTAAAGCAGTCCTAACCCCCCAAAGTCAGGCTTATAGGATATCCCAGCTTCAGCGGAGGTGGCTCAATCAGTCCCTGCTTCAGCACAGCTGGCTCAATCAGTCCCTGCTTCAGCACAGGTGACTCAATCAGAGGCTGATTGAGTGATTGTGCCACCTGTGCTAAAGCTGGAATATCCTGAAAAGTTAACCTGTTGGGGGGGCTTGAAAACTGGAGTTGAGTCCCCGTGTGTTAAAGAAATGTGCCTTGATTGTGCTTTTCACGCCCTTCACTTTTACCTTTCTTCCTTACAGATCAGTTTTTAAATGCCTCTGCTGTGAACCCTCCACCGACCTGCAGTGCTCCTGCAGTTACCACTGCTTACCCTTCATGGAGCAACAGCTCCCACCCAGTAGGGAGGAATACTGAAGTCTACAGACATGGGGCCCAAGGCATGATTTTGCAACAAGGGTCTGCAGGAACACCAATGTATCTACAGCAGATCCCACAGGCAACACGCGCTTACCCTCGTGTATCGGACATGAACAGAGGATTCTACCACACTGCTACAGGAGGATACACAGGATTTGCAGGACAGGTTAGGGGAGAAGCCACAACACAGCCTGTTACTTTCCGTCCCAACAAACAGTTGGAAAGACGTGCTACAATAGGGCCTTGTATAATGACCACCCAGTATACACAACTTCAGCAGCCACCATTCATACCCCTTAGAGGAATGCAGACCTTACAAGGTGAGATATGGAGAATCTTTACTAATCATTGTTCAAAATCTTCTCCTTGACTGATACCATTACCTGTTATAAAGATCTTTAATTACGGTCATTCGCCACTGTAGTGTTACAAAGATATAGAACTCTACAGTATGTAGTCCTCGCCAATACTGAAGGGATTAAGCATGTGTTTGCTTTTCTTCCTTTGTGTTATTATGTACAATGTGTTGGTTTTTATGATAATTGATTATTTCTCCTTTTTGATTTTGTTACAGTGTGTCAGACCTCGCTTGGAGCCCAACATATTTCCCAGGCCAGTTTAATTACACAAGGAGCAGTTCAGCTTGCTGCTAATGAAAAAAGTGAACCACCTCTAATGTACCCAACTCAACCAGCTCGGAAGCTGAGCCACCTCCCAAAGTTACATATTGAAGTGCAAAGCAACAAAGAGTTATATGTGCCAGTGTGGAAAAGGGGTGGGTTAAAAGATATGGAGAAGAGATCTTCAGAGGTGAAGGTCTTCCCACATATGGCTCTGAAGATTCGTAATAACGTGCTGAGTTCAGTGAAGACTAAGTGTCCGTCAAAGTCTGAGGGGGTATCAAAGTGCTCCACAGTGGAAACAAAGAAGAAAAAGATCCTTTCTTCAGCTGCAAAGGATCAAGTCACACAAACTGCACTGCAAAAGAAGGTAAAACCAATGTCAAAGCCAGTAAATCATTCTTCTGCTCCTATACCAGGGAAGTCACCCCATGGCCCACAATCTGGTGACGAGGCTGTTCTGTTAAAAAAGAGGAAACATGTGTGTCTCTCAGGTGCCCACATTTCCAATAAGGTATCTGAAAAGATGCTGCAAAGCCGTGAAGGTTCAATGGATGCAAAGACACCTGCTGTTACTCATATTAATCCTAAACTGAAGAAAACTCAGGAGATAGGGATCAAACGTAAAAATGCAAAGACTCCTGCAGTTACTCATAGTCCTGAGCGCAAGACACCTCAGGAGATGGGGATCAAACGTAAACAGAACAGCAATAGCAAGCAGGTAGTGAAGACCAGCTTTTTCAGTTTTAAGCAAGCGCTGGCTTGTGGTACTGATAATAACCCCAAAGCTCTCAAAAGAAAAAGTGCTAATCAGCCTGGGATGAATTCAGAAGTCCTTGGGAAGGGCAAGAAGTCATTGGAACCTTCTAAACAAGGAAAGTTGAAAGCCCATCCCAGCAACCTAAGCCTCCTAATGATTAACGCTGTTCAATTATTTCACCCATTGGGTAAAAAAGCAGGTCCCACAGGTCCAGGGGCACCCACAGGATCCATTACACTTGGAAATAAGCTTGGACCAATGCAAGGAAGCCAAAACCAGACTTCTGCTTCTCATGTTCAGTGGCCTCCTACTGATGGGATTAAAATGTGGATGGTCAAAAAACAGAGCAGTATTTCTGGAATTGAAGGAATCGGTATTAATGCCAGGCCTAGGCTATTTAAAATACATGAGTACACAAGACCTGACATTAAAACCAGTGAAATCAAACAACGTGGGAAAAACAAAGCTTCAGTTATAGAGAATCTCAAACACTTCCCAGTGATATCCATGGAACAGGAAGCTGCAGTAAGATGCATTGAAAAGGTCAGCCAAACCACTATCCCCATTCCAGCCCCTGGCATTAAAACCAGTGAAATCAAACAACGTGGGGGAAACAAAGCTTCAGTTATAGAGAATCCCAAACACTTCCCAGTGATATCCATGGAACAGGAAGCTGCAGTAAGATGCATTGAAAAGTTCAGCCAAACCACTATCCCCATTCCAGCCCCTGGCATTAAAACCAGTGTAATCAAACAACGTGGGGGAAAAAAGCTTCAGTTATAGAGAATCCCAAACACTTCCCAGTGATATCCATAAAACGGAAAGCTGCAGTGACATGCATTAAAAAGGTCAGCCAAACCAGTATCCCCATTCCAGCTCCTTTCAAGCAGCAGCACCAGCTTTCTAACCAGCAGCACCAGCTTTCTAACCTGCAGCTTCCTATCAATGTACCCAGTAGAGTGGACAACTCCACTCAATCCTTCTGTCAACAGCCTCTCCAAGAGCTTGAGGTCTCCATACCTATTCCACCTGGACAGAGAGAGGAGAAGGAGGCTATTAAAAGGAAAGCACAACTGGAGAGGGAGTAAGCCTGTCAACATACCTCCAAGGGGAGGCTACAGTGCTTTGTTCAGAGGCAGAAGGATCATAACATCTCTAAACGTTACGGATACCCACCATATAGACTTCATTCCCCCATGAGCTACTTAATCTGTAACTGTGCCAAGCTCTGTGAATATCTGTAAATAAGATTTATATTTATAAGTTAGTTTGTAACATATTTTACTAAGATTATATTTAAAACACTTCAATAAAATGTATCTATTTTTATTTGAACTCTTTATTTACTAATTAAATTATTTACAAATGCCAAGGGTTATTGAAAATCTGTAAATTAACTTTAGATTACCCTCTTGATGATGGATGGATGGATGGATGGATAGAGATAGAGATAGAGATAGAAATAGAGATAGAGAGAGAGAGAGAGACAGAGACAGAGACAGAGACAGAGACAGAGACAGAGACAGAGACAGAGAGAGAGAGACAGAGAGAGAGAGACAGAGAGAGAGAGACAGAGAGAGAGAGACAGAGAGAGAGAGAGAGAGAGAAAGTCGGACCCCAATTATGAGAGAGAAACAAATAAATATTTAACTATATACTTTGTCATGTTGGATGTATGTACTGTATGTCTTTATTTATATAGCGCCATTTATGTAGATAGCGCTTCACTGCAGTAATAAACGTGACAATCATATAAATAATACAAATAACAGATCATGGGAATAAGTGCTTCAGACATAAAAGTAACATTTAGGAAAAGGAGTCCCTGCTCTGAAGAGCTTACAATCTAATTGGTAGGTGGAACATACAGAGACAGTAGGAGGGCGTTCTGGTAAGTGCGTCTGCAAGGGGCCAAGCTTTATGTATGCGGTCTATAGTATCAGCCACGGAGCTACTCACATGCTTCTATATGTGGGTCTTAAAGATGGATAGATAGGGTGCTAGTCGGGTATTGAGGGGAAGGGTATTCCAGAGGTGAGGGGCAGTCAGTGAGAAAGTTTTCAGGCGAGAGAGGGTTTTAGATACAAAAGGGGTAAATAGAAGACATCATTGGGCGGATCGCAAGAGTCGGGATGGTGCATAGCGAGAAATTAGAGCTGAGCTGTAAGGAGGGGCAGAAGAGTGTAAAGCTTTAAAAGTGAGGAGGAGAATTGAGTGTGAGATACAGGATTTGATAGGAAGCCAGGAGAGGGATTTCAGCAGGGGAGACGCTGAGACAGATTTAGGAAAGAGTAGAGTGATTCTGTCAGCAGCGTTTAGGATAGATTGTAGGGGAGACCGGTAAGAGGCAGTAAGGCCGGACAGCAGAAGGTTCCAGTAATCGAGATGGTAGAGAATGAGGGTCTGTGTCAGAGTTTTAGCTGTTGAGCAACAGTGGAAGGGCGTATCTTTGTAATATTGCGGAGGAATAAACAACAGGTTTAGCTACCTTTTGAATGTGAGAGGAGAATGTGAGAGAGTAGTCTGAGACCCCTAAGCAGCGTGCTTGGGCTATTGGATGTATAGTAGTACTTCCAACAGTAATGTGGAAGGAGGTAGTAGGGCCAGGTTTGGCATGAAATATAAGGAGTTCTGTTTTTGACATGTTAAATTTAAGTCGGCGGAGGATCATGTTGCATTGGGCTTCTCTTTCCTTTGTTTATACTGTACAATGTCACATACCCAGTAGCACTCCTTAAGACAAATATATATGGTCAGGTGGGTTTGGATTTGAGTTTACAGGGGGTTTGTGTGTTTCCAAACTTACTCTGCCCACTTTTAAAGCAGCAGTTCAAGCTGTCGTTTAAAAATAAAAAAAATCCCTTTAATATGTGCATCAATACAAACCACTCATTGAGAAGTAATTAGCTAAGTTGCGATCGATCGGTGAAGATTCGGCTCGGGGGTTCACTAAATGGTTGCCAGTGCAGCAGAAGAGGTCCAAAGATGCAAAGTTCTCTGGGGAAGATCATGTGACCAGATAGTCACTGGATACAATTGAGTTTTGCACAGCTAGGGAGAGGGCAGGGATAAAAAAAAAAGTGGAGGTGCCAGAGTCTGTTTCAGAAGAGGAAGGGGATGTGACTTGATTGATTGATTGTTACATTATGATACATTAAAAAAATTTCAGCCCCTGAGGAAGTAGAGTGACATCAACGAAACGCGTAGGGCTAGTGGCATAGCCACTGTTTGACTGGCTTTTGGACGCATATGGTTATTTGGCATTGGAGCCCGGCTTTCCCTTCAGCCTGCCAGCTGTCCCTTTAAGGACACGGGTACTATCGCGCGCGGGCGCGCAGAGACTTCCCGCTGCTCCGGAGGAGGAAGTGACGCGTGTGTCTACACGCGGTGCAGAGCTGTGGACCCCGCACACCAGCCTCCACGGCCGGCGCTGTTCCGGTTACCATCGCAGGGACTGACTGGAGTTTGAGCCGCAACGGAGCCATCCCGGCAGGGAGACCATCTGCATATAGGACTTGTTCCTTCCAATGCGAGTTTAAGCCTTGCTGTCTGTAAGTAGGGCTCCAATTTTTGTGTCCCAGATGACCTACGGTTCTTTGTATTTGCCATTGCCTGTCTTGGCATAGTTCTTTTTAATAAATTATTTTTTAATTGTCGCTAGGACTCTTAATTTTTTTGTGTGTATTAGTGCAGTACTGCTCACCCTACAGTGTTGCGCTATGATTTTTGTTTGTTTGTGTTTTTTTCTTTGTATGGTCTGTCGAGCAAGTGTGCGGATCCCTTGAGGAGTTCAGGACATTCCACTGACAATTTGGCGCCAGGTTTTTCTTTATTTTGTGTTATTCTGTTAGTACTGGCAGTATCACCGGACAGCCAACCTTTATTAGAAGTTATTTTTAATATCACACTGTGTTTTACACTTTAGCGCTAGTTCACAATTTTTTTGTTCACCTTGATTGATTGTTACATTATGATACATTAAAATTTTAATACAGAGTTGTTTAAAAAAAAAAGTACTACTAACAGTAGCATTATACTAAAAAAAATAATACAGATGCACAGTAATAGTAGTTTTTATATTTATTAGTGGTGACCATGTCCATCAATAAAATTAACTGACATCCAATTCTTCACAGTCAGGATGAAGGTTTTTGATCTTACCACACTCCTATTAGATCATTGTGGTGGGTGTCCTTTTTATTTATAAGGTGCAGGCAAGAGTGTCTGGGATCCCACTTCTGACACAGTTACTGCACCGGCACAGCTTAGTCTAACAAAAGATGGGAGCTGGCCGGGCACGTGACGGCCGTATGAGGATAAACAGTGTCGCCACTGTAAACTTGGCGCTGGGTATCTTCTTGCTTCCCTATTCTTAGAAAGCCTTACACCAGACATTATAGCATGTTAAGCTGTGTTGCATCTGACGATGGGAGATCCCCGAAACATTGTGCGTTTGCAATCTGCAAATAAAACAGTTTATCATGCTATAATTTCTGGTGTAAGACTTTATTAGAATAGGGAGGCAAGAAGATATCCAGCTCCGACTTTCTATTCTTAGTAAGGAGTTTTCCAAGCTGCCCCCGCTAGCCATTTTAATACCCATTTTGATCTTTTACATCCCATAACATTCAATACCCATTGGATCTGGTCCTGACTAGCATTCTGTATGTTACCCACATGTTCAAAGAGTAGACAGAAATCCTCGTGGAAAAAGTGAAGCACAGCCGGTCCAAGAAGAAAACAATCCGGGGCTAAGCGAATGAATTAAATATATTCTTTATTGGGGGTGCACAGCATGGTGGCGCAGGGGATATGCCTCTGACATGTTTTGCGCTGAGATAGCGCTTCCTCAAAGAGTATCTGGATACAGAGGCATATCCCCTGCGCCACCATGCTGTGCACCCCCAATAAAGAATATTTTTAATTCATTCACTTAGCCCCGGATTGTTTTCTTCTTGGACCGGCTGTGCTTCACTTTTTCCACGAGGATTCCTGTCTGCATTGTATACCAGCTGGATGCACGCCTCTGGGACGGCATACAAACAACACCCATGTGAGTAAGAACTACATCATTATATCACTGGATATTCATATCTTGCTCTAAGGTTGCTGCCAGATAGAAACCTGCTGTTCACACTGATGTTCATATCCACCGGTTAGTTCAGATTAGGTTTTTGTTACACCATTGGCAGCAGTTAACCTGTTAATGAGCTCTGCAATCAAGACACTCCTAGTTGTTTGTGCTTACTTACCTATCCCAGGGTCCGCTTAAGCTTGCTTATTCACTTATGACTATCAGATCTCACACTTTGATGCACTTGGTTTGGAGGACATTCCTCCTACAGTCTCATGTTCAAAGAGTATCTTTTTTTAAGGCTCTCGTTGTCATTCCTACATACAGATGTAGCCACACTTATACGTCGCTGTACGTGGTACCATTCGGAAGTCATGAACTAACCGCAGCAATGCCGGGAGAAGCTACGACGGTCACCTTCACTACTGCAAATCTCATTTTTGCTTTTTAAGCTGTGGCTGTATCTACAGTTGCAAGGACATTGTAAGCAATATATTAGCCCTTCTGGCTCATCAGCAAGACGCCCGGTAGACGTGCTACTCTGTGTATGCAGAGTATTGAAGAAGAGGCCAATACAGCTTCTGATGCCTTAGCAATATGACAGAATGTCAGAGCGGTGGCTATGCTGCGGTGCTACTGCATTTCCTGCTTGCACGGTGTTGAAACAACAGATGGACTTCGGCACAGGAAGCATCAACAGTCTCTGTCGTTACCCAGACAGAATCACCTGGTCAATGACAGAGAGGAAATAGCTGCAGACCAATGTGGCACTGACATAGGGTGACCGATGTCCCGGGACAGTCCAGATTTTTTATCTAATGTCTCCTGTCCCGACTATCTTCTGCTACAGTATGTCCCGATTTTACCAGGAGCAGAGAGAAAAGTAGGGTCTGCCACTGCAATTTCTCCTCCAGCCATTAGGTGGCGATATGCTGCGCAGCTCATTCTCTGACTGTGTGCAGTGTGTGTGTGTGTGTGTGTGTGTGTGTGTGTATGACATGTGGAGGGAAGGTGGAGGGGTGAGAGAAATGGCGAGGGGAGGGGGGTTGAAGGAGAGACATGGCGAGGGGATGGGGGTGAAAGAGACATGTGGAGGGGGTGAAAAAGAGACATGGCGAGGGGGTGAAAGAGAGTCTTAGGGAGGGGGGGGAAAGAGACATGAGGAGGGAGTGAAAGAGACATGGGGAGGGGGGGTGAAGAGATATGGGGAGCCGGGGGTGAAGAGACATGGGGAGGGGGGTTGAAACAGACATGGGGATGGTGAAAGAGGCATGGAAAATGGGGGGGTGAAAGAGCGACATGGGGAGGGAAGGGGAGGTGAAAGAGAGACATGGGGAGGGGGTGAGAGACATGGGGAGGGAATGGGGTGAAAGAGGCATGGGCGGGGTGAATAAGCGACATGGCGGGATGAAAGAGAGACATGGAGAGGGGAGGTGATAGAGAAACACGGGGAGGGGGTGCAAGAGACATAGAGAGGGGGATGAAAGAGAGCCATTGGGAGCGGGGTGAAAGAGAGACATGGGGAGATGGGTGAAAGAGAGACATGGGGAGGGAGGCGATAGAGAGACAAGGGGGGGATGAAAGAGAGACATGGGGAGGGGGGATGAAAGAAAGCTATGGGGGGAGTGAAAGAAAGTCACGGGGAGGGTGGGTAGTTCTTTTTTTCTTCTTCACATGTCTGGGAGATGTTGATCGGACGGCTTCTTAGGATCAAATACGACGTGACAGACTTTATATAAGGCCTGTGACGTCACATTTGACCGGCAAATGATACATCCACCAATCTGATTGGTGGATGTACCATGTGATGGCTTCCATTTTTTTTTTGGCTGAAATGACATCATCTTAAGTGATCGGATAATAAAAGAACTATTGGATCTCAATATAAATGTAGAAAATATGCAGGGCCAAAGCTATGACAATGCTGCAAATATACGGGGAAAGCATAATGGAGTTCAAAGACATATTGAACATGAATCCATGTGCGTTTTATGTACCATGTAGTTCTCATTATTTGAACCCGGTGGTTAACAACCTGGCCAAACCCAATATAGGTGCCATTTAATTTTTTGGCTTAATACAACCGTTGTATAATTTCTTCCCCAGGTCCTCCAACAGGTAGATCATTCTTTTAAAATCCTTACCCAATTTAACACTAAAGAGAGTCTGTGAAACATGTTGGGAGCCTCGTATTGATGCAGTTAGACCAATTCGATACCATCTGGGAGCGCTCTATGTTGCATTAGTGTATATTAAAGAAGATGTGACATTTAAAAGTGAACATCATGGCCCCCAGAGTAGAGCTACAAACTATGACAAAGTCCAAAGACCAAATCTGTGGCTCCAAAAAACAATCCCAACAGTAGATCTGGGGCCCTGTTTGTTTAAATCAAAAACACTACAGTAATGTCCAATCCTTTGTCTCATAAATAGAAAGGTATCCTTACCAACTCCATTATAAATGGTGTAAATGATTAGTCTAGGGGTTTACAGTATATACATGTAGAAAAGATGGCGCCTAGCTGGTTCTGCTTTGTTATTGAGCTATCACAAATCAGCTGTAAATGTTCACATGGAATGGCACCTAGTTAACTTCTTAAATCAATAACTGTAGACTTGCTAGTCCCCTATATCATAGACGGAATCCTCAATAATAACAAAGTGGAGACTCACGGTTATCAAAGGGTTCATCAGTTCAATCCTGCTCCTGTGGGTTGCTGCAGGACACCTTTTGGTGTGTTGTTCGCTAGGTAGATAGTACAAAGTGAAAAATGTGCGATGCACAACCGGAACGAAAAAATAAATGAACTGGAGAGAGGGTACAGTAACTACACAATTTGCTTTAATAACTCATCTAATCAAATGACCGGCAGCAAAACGTGCGCAAACACGGAGGTTTTCAAACACCTCTATGGAGCTTGGTCCCACCCCCCGTTCGCGTCACGCGTCACTCACGCGCGGCGCGCTTACGCGATAATCGTGCACCGCTCCCCAGCTGCGAGACAACACCCGTAACAATGCCCACCTGTCTCCTGCGCTCTGCGTCCGATCACAGCTCCCGCGGGGGCCACACCTCCGTTCCGCCTCTCACTCTCATTGCTTCAGTCCTCCTATTTAATCTCTGCTTGCTCAGTCACACAATGCTGAGCATAGACCATAGTAGCCTTGTGTTCCTACATTCCTGCTTTGCCTTGCCTCTCTTGCTTTCAGTTTGACCTCACGTGTACCGACCCGGCTAGACTCTTGGACCCTCTCTGTATAACGACCCCGGCTTCCCCTCGACTACCTGCATCTCTCCATCCCTGACCACGGCTATAGGACATTCTACTAACGCACCGGCTCCAACCCTCGACCTCGGCACAGTGGACATCTACCATTCTACTGGCTCCTCTCCACAACCGCGGCAAGTATCTGGACTACCCTCTCTCTCCAACCCCGACCCGGCTACACTGACAATCCAGGTATGCCTCCACTGCTGCAGGTGCGCATTTTCTACTTTCCCACCTCAGTACCGGGGGTCCTCCTTGTTCGTGGTGAGCGCAAGCGTTACAATTAGAGAGGGTTGGGGTTCCTTACAATGCATCTGATCTCAGATGCACTATTAGAGAGGGTTGGGGTTCCTTACAAAGCATCTAATCTCAGACGCACTATTAGAGAGGGTTGGGGTTCCTTACAATGCATCTGATCTCAGACGCGCTATTAGAGAGGGTTGGGGTTCCTTACAAAGCATCTAATCTCAGATGCACTATTAGAGAGGGTTGGGGTTCCTTACAATGCATCTGATCTGATCTGATCACAATATAATTATAAGTTTCCTTAACCAAAAGAAGGCTTAAAACCACTGGTCAATACCACCTATACCACCTGTGTTGTGATTTACAGAACCCGCTTTGTTTGGTGTGTCTCATTTTTGTACAATTAGTACAGATATGCAAGTGAAGTGAGCATTTATTCTCTGCCAATAAATGTGTATAGGTTTACGTAACATGCGGGCTTCCTCTGGACTGTTCTGTTTTTCAAACACACTGATATAAATAGCATTATGGGGAGATCAATATTGTAGACATGCTTTCCCTTAGCAACAAGATGCAATAGTAATAGATTATTATGTAATGAGAGAACAAAAAGATGGAACCGGGCGCTTCTAACTATGAAATAACTGAAGTGAATTAGTGGTAAAAAATAATCAAAAAAGTGTTCCCAACACGCTTTTATGCATCATTTAGTAGTAAAAAGCGAGGAGTGGCTATCCTAATCAGACAAGGCACTCCATTCAATCATATCAAAACGACAATAGACACAGAGGAAAAGGAAAAGGATCCCAGAAAGGATGTGACGTCAATGAAAACCTGTCACGTGGTACGGTAGCCAATCAGAGCGTGGGAACTTTATCCTTATTGACGTCACATCCTTTCTCCCCCAAGCCCCTGACACATGGTATACCAGAGTCAATCAGAGTAGGGATAAAGTTCCCACGCTCTGATTGGCTCTAGTACCATGTGTTCACGGCCATGTGCCTTTTCATGACGTCATCTTAAAGGCAATTGAAGCAAAGCCATTCTGATTGGCTGTGCTTTCATTCCCTTTAAGTGACGTCATCATTTTTTTTTTTTATCGGCCAAAACACATGGTTTTCACGGCCCAATCAGGACCGTGGGAACCATGACGCAAAATGTGACGTCATAGGCCTTTAAAAGCCTATGTCGTCTCATTTTGCAGCCAGACGCCGCGGAGGAAGGACCTCCGGAGAAGAAAAAAGACAAGGGCGTGGCCGATGATGGAAAGAAGACCACGCCCTGCCCCGCCCGGAAGAAGATAGAAGAAAGAAGAATACAGATGAAGATGGATTACAAGTAGAAGTACGTGGATTGGTTTGGATTTTTAGATTAATGTTTATTACTTTGAATGGTTTATTATTCTATGGGTTCCTGATCGTGGATTGGTTCGTGAGTAAGCTGCGCAACGGGAATCGGTGGGGGCAAGTAATGGTAAGCGAACTACAGTAAAGAAATGTATTTTATTTAACTTGTTAATTTTTTCAAAAGGTTTTTTAACATGTGTATTTTTTTTTTTGTGGTACAGTATATCATTTCTTGCCACTGTACTGTATGTATGTATATATGTCTAGAGAGATATATACATACAGTACAGTACAGGGTAAGAAATGATGTTGTTTTAAAAGCTGGATTAGATGTGTTTTAAATTATTTTGTGTATGCTGCTACTGTATGCTTTATTGTGAGTTTAAAGAATTTTAAAATTAGATACTGTAGATGTATTCCTTGGTTTTGTATTGTATGTTTGAGGAAGGTCAGGGATAGGCTTGGTTTGTAAAGGTTGTATTTTTGTCGTTACTTATATTTTTTCAAAGGCTTAATTGTTCTGCTCTAGGCGTGAATTTGTTAATGGTTTTATTGTTCGGGATCTAGTGTGAATTGTTTAGGGATGTAAATAATGATTGCTAATTGATTTTTGTTTACGTTTGATTAATTTGCAGAATGTATATGGTGCATAGATATTGAGGCATCATTTA
The DNA here is from genome assembly GCF_040206685.1 of Ascaphus truei. Lineage (NCBI taxonomy): Eukaryota > Metazoa > Chordata > Amphibia > Anura > Ascaphidae > Ascaphus > Ascaphus truei. The sequence goes on along the minus strand of NW_027453852.1, from coordinate 248,600 downwards.
TATTGGAATGTAAGTTGTTTAAATGGCTTTTCAGAGGTTTAGTGATGATTTAGATTGAGAGATCAGTTATGAATATTAAAGGAAATTGATTTTAATTTAGTGTGTATGTACTGTATGGAGAAGTGTTTGGTTGTAGGACAGTGCTTTTGATAACCCTTCTACATTTATTTGTACTGTATATTGGTTTATCATGGGTGTGTATATAACGTGTGTGTATATATATATATATATATATATATATATATATATATATATATATATATATATACTGTACAATATATATATATACTGTACTGTATCTCTCTCTCTCTCTTTCTCTCTGTCTCTCTCTATATATATATACAGTATATATATATACAGTATATAGTTGCATGATGAAGCCACAGTACAAATTCATGGGTGAAGGGTGGGTATCGTGCCTGTGTGGCTTAACCCCTTAATTACCTTTGCGGTTATTATCCGATAAGGTGTTTAAGGGGTTAATTGATATCTGAATGTACTTGCAATGTATTGGCTTGGTATTGGCTATGTCTTGTGTGGGCAAGAGAAGGAAGGAAGGCGCTGGCGACGGACACTTCGTATTGATGAGGTCAGTAGTACTTTATTTATTTGTATATGCTAGTTAATGTTTTTTAATAATGGGCAATTAATCTATTATCCATATCTGGATAATAGTTATTTTGCACATTATTGTACTGTAGGTGTTGGGGGGGAGGGTGTATGTATTGAATGTATAGGCCAGGTTTATTTTTTTTACATTCAGGGTTTGATTCCGTGGTTCTGCGTGGGGCCTATGGAGACCAACTCTGGGTATTCTCGGGTATCCCAAGGGTATCAGGCTGGTGGTTCCACGGGTGACACATGCGGGGATGATGATGTGTGGTCCCACTTCTGTGGGGGCACCGCGGACCCGTAGTCTGCGGGGATGACGATGTGTGGTCCCACTTCTGTGGGGGCACCGCCGACCCGTAGGTGCGGGGATGATGATGTGTGGTCCCACTTCTGTGGGGGCACCGCGGACCCATAGTGAGCAACCGTGAGTTCCCCAGACCCCCATGGGAACCACCCGAGGCCCCGCAGACACCTGTGGGTTTGACCCGGGGCTCCCAGACATCCTTGGGCCTACCGTGGGGACCCAATTGTGGCTCACGGTGACCCAAGGAGACCACCTGGGCGCCATGGTGCTGGCAGGATCCACCAGCAGGCCTCCAGAACCTGTGGAATGCTGCTGGTAAACTGTAGGTCTGTCCAGGTGCCCTGCCAGCCCACCGGGGACTAGCGTGGGGCTGCGTTATGAACCCTGTATGTAAAAGAATAAATCTTGTATTTATGGGGGGCACACGGGGTGGGTAATGTATTTAATAAATATAATGCTGTTTATTGTGGGTCATTGTACTGTTTTTATTGTGGGGACTGGGGGTGGGGTGTTTCCCCAACGGTATGTGGGTAGGCCTCCCTTGTGGGTACTGACTGGGTGGTTAGGCCTCACGGGGGGGGGGGGGTTAGTGTGGGAGGGTATGTAGGCATCCCGAGTGGTGGGTGAGGGTGGGTTAACCCCTTCATGACTGTAGCGGTTAATAACCGCTATGGTGATTAAGGGGTTAGGGGACATTACTTTGTATGTTTTAATTTTTGTGTCTGTTTTGCAGAAGCGGAGGGGCCATGGCCAGGATGGGGGGGGGGGGGTGTAACGGTACAGTATGTGGGTAGGGGGTGAGGGTGGTTAGACCTCACAGTATGCACATTGGGTCCCCCCCCCCTCCCCACATTTACATACTGTACACTGCACGACATCAATGCAGGGAGGGAGATTTACTGGTAAGGAAGGCTTTAGGCCTTTATATCTCTCTCCCTTCAGTGTAATCTGTTTAACAGACACATTAGGGGGGAAGGGGCTTTAGGCCTTTATATCTCTCTCCCTTCATTGTAATCTGTTTAACAGAAACATTAGGGGTGAGGGGGCTTTAAACAATGCTGTGTATAATGTATAAGGTTTTTTACAATTAGATAGATGTAATCCTTGGTATTGTAAGGGTTAGCTTTGGTTTTAAATTGTGTTTTCTGGTTGGTACTTACTGTACAGTATATATTGACTTTTGTTTACTTGATTGGTTAAAGTGTTTGTTTGGAAGTGTTTGTATTTACTGGTAGAGTAGCTTGCAATTATATTGTTAACATTCATTTGCAAAATGTACAGTATATGGTGCATAGATTTTATGCTATGCATCATTTACAGTATACTGTACAATGTAAATGCAATGTACTGTGTGGATTGGAATGTTATGTTTTATATTGTAAAATCAGTTAGGATTATTAAATGGATTATTATTATTATTGTCTGTACTGTATAGAGAAGCGTTATTTGTAGGACAGTATGATTTTGATAACCATTCTACATGTACTGTATTTGTATATTGGTTCATCATCTGTGTGTATATACTGTATACTATATATATACATATATATATATATATATATATATGTATATATGTATATATATATATGTATATATATGTATACAGTATATATATTGTACACAGTATATACTGTATATGTACTGTATAGGGATTGTTATTATATATACTGTATACTGTATATATATATATCCAGTATATATACAGTATATACTGTACAGTATATATTTATTTCTCTTCATGTATTTATTTATTTATTTAGATTTATTTATTAATTGTGGGGCTGCTGTGCGTGAATTTTTTTTATTGGGGGTGAGGGGGGTGTTTGGCCCTTGGTGTGAGTTTAGGACTTGCAGCAGCAGCACAATTAATAAATAAATCTAAATAAATAAATAAATAAATGACAATAAATACATTTGAAATACATTTTTATTGATAGTGTAGATGTGCAGGGGGTCTCCGGAGCTGAAGCGCACAGGTTTCAGGTCTGGGGACCCCGTGCCCCCCGAGATACAGGCCCCTTTAGGGGGTGCCGGTATCCCTCTGCTCTGCTTGGTTTAACAGGCCGCGATCACGTGATCGGGGCCTTTAAACGCAGAGGGATACCGGCACCCCCTAAAGGGGCCTGTATCTCGGGGGGCACGGGGTCCCCAGACCTAAAACCAACGCGATTCAGCTCCGGAGACCCCCTGCACATCTACACTATCAATAAAAATGTATTTCAAATGTATTTATTGTCATTTATTTATTTAGATTTATTTATTTATTTTTTGGCGGCTGCTGTGTGTGTGTATTTTTTTATTGTGGGTAGCGGGAGGGTGGGTGAATGGGGTATTAGCCCCAACGATGGTTGGGGAGGGCTTGCGGGGGGGGGGGTAGCGGGAGGGCTTAACCCCTTCATGACCGTAGCGGTATTAACTGCTACGGTCATGAAGGGGTTAAGTGCACCCGCAACCCCCCCTCCCGCAAGTCCTAAACTCACACCAAGGGCCAAATACCCCCCTCACCCATCCCCACTACACACAATAAAGCGGGCACGGTGGGTTAACCCCTTCATTGCCTTAGCGGCTATCCGCTATGGTAATGACGCAGCATTTCTGTATTTTTAATAATATTGAGCAGGAGCAGGGGGGGTCCCTGAGCATTAATTTCTGGCTCAGGGAACCCCCTGCTCACTGTACAATATTATTACAATACAGAAATGATGCTTCTTTACCATAGCGCATAGCCGCTAAGGTAAAGAACGAGTGTTTATTTATACTGTATATTGTATGTGTTTTATTGATACTGTACATGTGCAGAGGGTCTCCAGAGCAGAAGCGCACAGGTTTCAGGTCTGGGGACCCCGTGCCCCCCGAGATACAGGCCCCTTTAGGGGGTGCCGGTATCCCTCTGCTCTGCTTGGTTTATAGGCCGCGATCACGTGATCGGGGCCTTTAAACGCAGAGGGATACCGGCACCCCCTAAAGGGGCCTGTATCTCGGGGGGCACGGGGTCCCCAGACCTAAAACCAACGCGATTCAGCTCCGGAGACCCCCTGCACATCTACACTATCAATAAAAATGTATTTCAAATAATTTTTATTGTGCCGATGTTTGCGCAGAGAGAGAGAGCAGCGGATCTCTCTCTGCTGCAAACACATCACGCCCCCGCCGCCCATACAGTAGTATCATTTATGTATATGCATACAGTATACAGTACTGTATGTGTACAGTACTGTATGTTAGGGCTTATAGGGGTTGTTGTTATACAGTATATATATAACCTGTACAGTATACAGTATATACTGCATTACAATTCATTATAGGGGACGGCTTCACAGAGAACAGCTCGCAAGCGCCACCATGTGTATTTTCACGGCATTGCAGTATTTCAGCAAGCCGGAATAAAAAGCTTAAATCCCTGCCGGAAAAGAACGCAATGCACTCTGGCAGAAAACGATCAGAAACCTGAATACACCCGAGTATACCCGAATTCGCGGGACTAGCCGAGCTCGAATAAAGTGTGTCGCCAGTGTAGGCCCTAAAAAAAAAAAAAAAAAAAAACCCTGACTAATCTGTAACTGATGCCAAACTCTGTGACTATCTGTAAATAAGATTTATATTTATAAGTCAGTTTGTAACATATTTTACTAAGAATATATTTAAAACTCTTCAATAAAATGTATCTATTTTTAATTGAACTCTTTATTTACTAAAGAAATTATTTACAAATGCCAAGGGTTATTGAAATTCTGCAAATTAACTTTAGATTACCCTCTTCATGATACGAGAGAGAGAGAGAGAGAGAGAGAGAGAGAGAGAGAGAGAGAGAGAGAGATAAGTAAGTAAGACCCCACATATGAGGGAGAAACAGATAAATATTTAACTATATGCTTTGTCATGTTGGATGTTGTATGTATGTATGTACTGTATGTCTTTAATTATATAGCGCCATTTATGTAGAAAGCGCTTCACCGCAGTATTACACGTGACAATCATATAAATAATACATATAACAGATCATGGGAATAAGTGCTTCAGACATAAAAGTAACATTTAGGAAAATGAGTCCCTGCTCCGAAGAGCTTACAATCTAATTGGTAGTTAGAACATACAGAGACAGTAGAAGGGCGTTCTGGTAAGTGCGTCTGCAATGGGCCAAGATTTTTGTATGCGGTCTATAGTATCAGCCACGGAGCTACTCACATGCTTCTTTAAGCAGATGTGTTAGAATGTGGGTCTTAAAGGTGGATAGAGAGGGTGCTAGTCGGGTATTGAGGGGAAGGGCATTCCAGAGGTGAGGGGCAGTCAGTGAGAAAGGTTTAAGGCGAGAGAGGGCTTTAGATACAAAAGGGGTAGATAGAAGACATCATTGGGTGGATCGCAAGAGTCGGGATGGTGCATAGCGAGAAATTAGAGCTGAGCTGTAAGGAGGGGCAGAAGAGTGTAAAGCTTTAAAAGTGAGGAGGAGAATTGAGTGTGAGATACGGGATTTGATAGGAAGCCAGGAGAGGGATTTCAGCAGGGGAGACGCTGAGACAGATTTAGGAAAGGGTAGAGTGATTCTGGCAGCAGCGTTTAGGATAGATTGTAGGGGAGACAGGTGAGAGGCAGTAAGACCGGACAGCAGAAGGTTCCAGTATTTGAGATGGTAGAGAATGAGGGTCTGTGTCAGAGTTTTAGCTGTCGAGCAACAGTGGAAGGGCGTATCTTTCTGTCGTTTAAAAAAGAAAATCCCTTTGATACTGTTAGTGCATCAATACAATCCACACATTGATAAGTAATTAGCTAAGTTGCGATTGAACGGTGAAGATTCGGCTCAGGGGTTCACTAAATGGTTGCCAGTGCAGCAGAAGAGGACCAAAAATGCAAAGTTCTCTGGGGTGATCATGTGACCAGGCAGTCACTGGATACAATTGAGTTTTGCACAGCTAGGGAGAGGGCAGTGTTCAAAAAAAGGGGTGGGGGTTGCCAGAGCCTGTTTCAAAAGAGGAAGGGGATGTGACTTTGTAAATGGTTGCTATAGAAACAAGAAATGATTGTTACATTATGATACATTAAAATTTTAATTCAGAGTTGTTTAAAAAAAAAGTACTACTACTAGTAGCATTATACTAAAAAATAATACAGATGCACAGTAATACCCTCTATAGATATACCAAGAATTGCTAAGTGTGAGTGTGTGTGTGAGTTTATGACATGTGGAAGGAAGGTGGAGGGGTGAGAGTCATGGCGAGGGGAGGGGGCTGAAGGAGAGACATGGCGAGGGGAGGGGGGTGAAATAGAGACATGGCGAGGGGAGGAGGGTAAAAGAGAGACATAGGGAGGGGGGTGAAATAGAGACATGGGAATGGGTTTAAAAGAGAGACATGGGGAGGGGTGAAAGAGACATGGGGAGCAGGTGAAAGAGACATGGGGAGTGGGTGAAAGAGTCATGGGGAGCGGCGGTGAAGAGACATGGGAGAGGGGTAAAGAGACATGGGGAGCAGGGGTGAAGAGACATGGGAGCAGGGGTGAAGAGACATGGGGAGAGGGGTTGAAAGAGACATTGGGAGGGGAGGGTGAAAGAGACATGGGGAGGTGATCGAGAGACATTTAGAGGGGGGGTGATAGAGAGACATGTGGAGGGGGGGGATGATAGATAAACACGGGGAGGGGGTGCAAGAGACATAGAGAGGTGGGTGAAAGAGAGCCATGGGGTGGGGCGTGAAAAAGATACATGGGGAGAGGGGTGAAAGAGACATGGGGAGGGAGGCGATAGAGAGACATGGGGGGATGAAAGAGACATGGGGAGGGGGGGATGAAAGAAAGACATGGGGGAAGTGAAAGAAAGCCATGGGGAGGGTGGGTCCATGATCCTCAGTTGCTTGAAGAGTAGGCCCGGGTGAGTAGTTTTTTATTCAACATAGGTCCGGGAGATGTTGATCGGACGGCTTCTTAGGGTCAAATAAGACATGACAGACCTTATATAAGGCCTGTGACATCACATTTGACTGACAAATGATATATCCACCAATCTAATTGGTGGATGTACCATGTGATGGCTTCCATTTTATTTTTTGGCAGAAATGACATCATCTTAAGTGATTGGATAATAAAGGAACTATTGGATCTCAATATAAATGTTGAAAATATGCAGGGCCAAAGCTATGACAATGCTGCAAATATGTGGGGAAAGCATAATGGAGTTCAAAGACATGTTGAACATGAATCCACGTGCGTTTTATGTACCATGTAGTTCTCATTATTTGAACCTAGTGGCTAACAACACTGTCAAACCCAATATAGGTGCCATTTAATTTTGGGGCTTAATTCAACCGTTGTATAATTTCTTCCCCAGGTCCACCAACAGATAGATCATTCTTTTAAAATCCTTACCCAATTTAACACTAAAGAGAGTTTGTGAAACACGTTGGGAGTCTCGTATTGATGCAGTTAGACCAATTCGATACCATCTGGGAGCGCTCTATGTTGCGTTAGTGTATATTAAAGAAGATGTGACATTTAAAAGTGAACATCATGGCCCCCAGAGTAGAGCTGTTGCGTACACTCTCGCAAAATGTATTTGTGACTATAAATTCATATGTTGTGTAATATTTTGGTATGACATATTAAGTACAATCAATCCAGTGAGCAAGCAGTCTATAAACTATGACAAAAACAAGTCCAAAGACCAAATCTGGGGCTCCAAAAAACAATCCCAACAGTAGATTTGGGGCCCTGTTTGTTTAAATCAAAAACACTACAGTAATGTCCAAGCCTTTGTCTCATAAATAGAGAGGTATCCTTACCAACTCCACTTAAAAATGGTGTAAATGATCAGTCTAGGGGTTTACAGTATATACATGTAGAAAAGATGGCGCCTAGCTGGTTCTGCTCTGTTATTGAGCTATCACAAATCAGCTGTAAATGTTCACATGGAATGGCACCTAGTTAACTTTTTAAATCAATAACTGTAGACTTGCTAGTCGGCCAATATCATAGACTCTATCCTCAATAATAACAAAGTGGAGACTCACGGTTATCAAAGGGTGCATCAGTTCAATCCTGCTCCTGTGGGTTGCTGCAGGGCACCTTTTGGTGTGTTGCTCGCTAGGTAGATAGTACAAAGTGAAAAATGTGCGATGCACAACCGGAACGAAAAAATAAATGAACTGGAGAGAGGGTACAGTAACTACACAATTTGCTTTTAATAACTCATCTAATCAAATGACCGGCAACAAAACGCGCGCGCGCACAGAGGTTTTCAAATATCTCTATGGAGCTTGGTCCCACCCCCCGTTCGCGTCACGTGTCACTCACGCGCGGCGCGCTCACGGGACGATCGTGCACCACTCCCCAGCTGTGACACAACACCCGTAACAATGCCCACCTGTCTCCTGCGCTCTGCGTCCAATCACAGCTCCCGCGGGGCCACACCTCCGTTCCGCCTCTCACTTTCATTGCTCCAGTCCTCCTATTTAATCTCTGCTTGCTCAGTTACACATTGCTGAGCATAGACCATAGTAGCCTTGTGTTCCTACATTCCTGCTTTGCCTTGTGCCTTGCCTCTCTTGCTTTCAGTTTGACCTCATGTGTACCGACCCGGCTAGACTCTTGGACGCTCTCTGTATAATGACCACAGCTTGCCTTCGACTACCTGCATCTCTCCATCCCTGACCACGGATATAGGACATTCTTTTAACCCACCAGCTCCAACCCTCGACCTCGGCACAACGGACATCTACCGTTACTGGCTCCTCCCCATGACCGCGGCAAGTATCTGGACTACCCTCTATCTCCAACCCCGACCCGGCTACGCTGACAATCCAGGCGTGCCTCCACTGCTGTGGGTGCGCAGTTTCTACTTTCCCACCTCAGGGTCCGCCTTGTTTGTGGTGAGTTGAAGGGTCACAATTAGAGAGGGTTGGGGTTCCTTACAATGCATCTGATCTCAGATGCACTATTAGAGAGGGTTGGGGTTCCTTACAATGCATCTGATCTCAGACGCGCTATTAGAGAGGGTTGGGGCTCCTTACAATGCATCTGTTTTCAGACGCGCTATTAGAGAAAGTTGGGATTCCTTACAATGCAGATTTCAGACGCGCTGTTAGAGAGGGTTGGGGCTCCTTACAATGTATTTGATCAATGCATTGTAAGGAACCCCAACCCTCTCTAGTGTCTCCATCAGTGCCAACAGTGTCAGTGGCCATGTGAGCCCCCACCCTCTTCTTCTAACACATTTCTTCACCCTCTCACCCTCTTTTTCTGCTCCCTCTCTATTGCTCCCCCCTCTATTTCCCTATTTCTCCTCCCCCTCTATTTTCTGCCCCCTTTTCACACCTCCCTCCTCAATGTATTTCTCTTCCAACTGTCTCACTCTTCCCCTCCCCTCTCTCTTCTTCTCCTCTCTCTTTCCCAATCTTACACTCTTCCCCCCATCTCTATCTTTTTATTTCTCACACTTCCACTCACTCTCCCACCACCCCCTCTCTCTCTTTCTCCCTCCCTCTCGCTCACTCCAACATCTCTCACACTCTCCCCTCCCCTCAGCTATCACTCAATGTCACCCTATTTTCACTCAATCTCCCCCTCCTCACACTGAACCCCCCGCCCAACTGACAACACACACAATCCCCCCTTACACACACACACACACACACACACACAAACACACACAATTCTGCCCCCAAAACACACACACACACTATTACAATTACACACAATTCCTCCTTCCGGCATGGACCGGTGAGGATCGGTGCAGCAGAGGCCTGGCAGAAATCGGAGGCCAAGCAACCATACGCAGAAGTTGGGCCCGACTTCTGGCCAATTTTTAACTAAGTGGGGGAGTGAGAGGATGAGGGGGAGACATGAGAGGATGAGGAGGGGGGAGCGAGAGGATGAGGAGGTGGGGAGTGAGAGGATGAGGAGCGGGGAGTGAGAGGATGAGGTGAGGGAGAGGATGAGGAGGGGGGAGTAAGAGGATGGGCAGGGGTGAGTGAGAGGATAAGCTGGGGGGGTGAGAGGATGAGGAGGGGGGAGTGAGAGGATAAGGGGAGGGGGAGGATGAGGAGAGGGGAATGAGAGAATGAGGAGTGGGGAGTGAGAAGATGAGCAGGAGAGGAGTGAGAAGATGAGCAGGAGAGGAGAGAGAGGATGAGCAGGAGAGAAGTGAGAGGATGAGGAGGGGGAGTAAGAGGATGAGGAGGAGTGAGAGGATGAGGAGGAGTGAGTGAGAGGATGAGGAGTGGGGAGTGAGGATGAGGAAGGTGAGTAAGAGAATAAGGAGGGGGAGTGAGAGGATGAGGAGGAGTAGAGGATGAGGAGAGGGAGGGGAGAGAGGATAAGGATAGGGGTGAGAGGAGGAGGGGTGTGTGAGAGGATGAGCAGGGGGAGTGACAGGATGAGGGGGTGAGAGGAGATGGGGGTGTGAGAGATGAGGAGGGGGTGAATGAGAGAATGAGAAGGGGTGAGAGGCTGAGGAGAGGTGGGTGAGAGGATGAGGAGGGGGAGTAAGAGGATGAGGGGAGTGAGAGGTTCAGCAGGGCGGAGTGAGAGGATGAGGAGGGGGGGAGTGAGAGGATGAGGAGGGGGTGAGTGAGAGGATGAGGAGGAGGTGAGAGGATGAGGAGAGGTGGGTGAGAGGATGAGGAGGGGGAGTAAGAGGATGAGTGGAGTGAGAGGTTCAGCAGAGGGGATTGAGAGGATGAGGAGGAGGGGAGTGAGAGGATGAGGAGGAGGGGAGTGAGAGGATGAGGAGGGGGGAGTGAGAGGATGAGGAGGAGGTGAGTGAGAGGATGAGGAGGGGGTGAGAGGATGAGGGGAGGGGTGGGTGAGAGGATGAGGATGAGGAGTGTGAGTAAGAGAATGAGGGGAGTGAGAGGATGAGGAGGGGGTGAGGAGAGGACGAGGAGGGGGAGTGATACAACAAGGAGTGAGAGGATGAGGATGTATGGAGAGATGATGAGGAGGGGGATGATGAGGAGGGGCAGAGAGGTTGTGGAGGAAGTGGAGAGGATGAGGAGAGTTGGGGGGAGTGGAAGGGGAGTGAGAGAATGAAGGGTGAAGCAAGAGAATGAGGAGGGGTGAGTGAGAGGAGGACGGGAGAGAGAGGAGGAGGAGGGGGGAGTAAGAGGATGAGGAGGGGGAGCAAGAAGATGAGGAGGGGGGAGTGAGAGGATGAGGAGGGGAGTGAGAGGATGAGAAGGGGGTGAAAGGATGAGGAAGGGGGAGTGAGAGGAGAAGGGGGGAGAGAGGATGAGTAGGGGGCAGTGAGAGCAGGGGGAATAGCGAGAGGATGAGGAGGGGTGAGTTAGAGGAGGAGGCGTGAGTTAGAGGGTGAGGGGTATTAGAGAATTAAGGGGGAATAGGTAGGATGAGGAGGGGGAGTGAGAGGATGAGGACTGGGAGTGAGAGGATGAGGAGGTAGGAGTGAGAGGTTGAGGAGGGAGGAGTGAGAGGATGAGGAGGGAGGAGTGAGAGGATGAGGAGGGGGGAGTAAGAGGATGAGGAGGTAGGAGTGAAAGGATGAGGACTGGGAGTGAGAGGAGGGGGAGTGAGATGATAAGGATGGGGAGTGAGAGGATGATGGGGGAGTAAGAGGATGAGGAGGTAGGAGTGAGAGGATGAGGAGGGAGGAGTGAGAGGATGAGGAGGGGGGAGTAAGAGGATGAGGAGGTAGGAGTGAGAGGATGAGGAGGGGGAGAGAGAGGATGAGGAGGGGGAGTGAGAGGATGAGGAGGGAGGAGGGAGAGGATGAGGAGCGAGAAGTGAGAGGATGAGGAGAGGATGAGGAGGGGAGGCGTGAGAGGATGAGGAGAAAGAAGTGAGAGGACGAGGAGAGGATGAGGAGGGGAGGCGTGAGAGGATGAGGAGGGGTGAGTGAGAGGAAGAGGGAGTGAGAGGATGAGGATGGGGAGTTAGAGGATGAGGAGGCGAGAGTGAGAGGATGAGGAGGGGGAGTGCGAGAATGAGATGGGGGAGTGAGAGGATGAGGATGGGGAGTGAGAGGATGAGGAGGGGGGAGTGAGAGGATGAGGGGGGAGTGAGAGGATCAGGGGGTAGTGAGAGGATGAGAAGGGGGAGTGAGAGGATGAGAAGAGGAGAAAGGGGAGAGTGAGAGGATGAGGGGGGAGTGAGAGGATGAGGAGGGAGTGAGAGGATGAGGAGGGGGAGTGAGAGGATGAGGAGGGGTGAGAAGATGAGAGGGTGAGAAGATGAGAGGGTGAGAAGATGAGGAGGGGGGGTGTGAGGATGAGGAGGGAGTGAGAGGATGAGGACAGTGAGAGAGGATGGGTGGGTGAGAGAATGAGGAGGGGGGGTATGAGAGGAGGATGAGGATGGGGGAGTGAGAGAAGGAGGAGGGGGGAGTGTGAGGATGAGGAGGGGGAGTGCGAGGATCAGGAGGGGGAGTGAGAGTATAAAATGGAGTAGTTAGAGGATGAGTATGGGGAGTGAGAGGATGAGGAGAGGGGAGTGCAAGGATGAGGATGGGGGAGTGAGAGGATGAGAAAGGGGAGTGAGAGGATGGGAAGGGGGAGTGAGAGGATGAGGGGGTGAACATGCGAGAAGGACTTACAGAAGAGCAAAATTGTAAGGAATCCGCTCCTCGGTTTACTGGTTGCCTTACCTTGCAGGTTGTGCAGTCCTGGTGCACCTCTCCTGATGTTTGCTGCAGCCTGGATTCACTCACCAAAGCAATACACACTCCCTCTGGTATCTACTGCAGCTGTGCAGCCTATCACTGCAACCTAGACTTGCATTCACTCATTGGAGCAGTACCTTCACACCCCCGACGGGGATTGGCCCGCTGGCCTTTAAGTACTGCTTTCCCACAATGCTCCCTGCCGAGCATAGTCCTTTCCGGATGTCTTTCTGTTCTGCCACAAGCTCTCGCTTGTTCTCCTGTGCTGAAGCGGAGGTTTCGCCCTGCGTCCTTCAGCTTCCTTTCTCCTGTGCTGAAGCAAAGGTATCCCCTACGTCTTCAGCTTCCTGGGTTCCTGCACTGAAGCAAAGGTACACTGGCGGCACACTTTATTAGAGTGCGGCCAGTTCCGCAAGCCGGGAGATTTCCCGGCTTGCTAGTGGCATCCCCTCGGCGTGCCGCGCGTCACCGATGCGCGGTCACGCATCATCGGGTGCCTGCGCCCCCTGCACGTGCGTCCAGGGCTCCCCGAGGGAGCCCTGGTGTCCCGCGATGTGGAGGACGGCGGCAGGGGGTTCCGGGGGACCCGGCAGACCCGGAGAGGAGAGGGGGAAGCCCCGATCGGCGGGCCTCTCCTCCGAGGCTTCGGCGCGCGCCCGGGACATCCCGGCGCGCGCCAGGTTACTGTCGCGGCCGAGACCGGGCAAATGCTCGAATAAACTCGGCCGCGACAGTATCCCCTACGTCTTCAGCTTCCTGGTTACCCGCACTGAAGCAAAGGTATCCCCTATGTCTTCAGCCTCCTTCTCCTGTGCTGAAGCGGAGGTTTCCCCTGCGTCCTTCAGTCTCCTGATTTCCTGCACTGAAGCGGAGGTTTCCCCTGCGTCCTTCAGTCTCCTGATTTCCTGCACTGAAGCAGAGGTTTCCCTGTTTATCTTCAGCTTTCTGGTTCCTGGGGCCTACTCTTTCCCTAATCTAGAGAGGCCGTGTCCTGGTACCTGCGCTGTAACGGAGGATTCCCCAGCCCGCTCAGGACTCTTGCGCTGTAGCACTGGTTCACCCGTGCAGCAAAGCGGTGTGCTACTCTGGTCTGCCTACCATCTCCTGTGACCAGTACCATGGGCCATGGTCGTCGCTTGCGCAGAGGCCAACCCCGCGCTGCTAAGCTGAAGCGGGGCTCTCCTGACTACCTGTTGCCGAACTCTTGCTTGAACAATGTTTATCCTGATGTCTCCTGTCCTGACAATGGCTTGTACAACGACGATGCTGTCTTCTCCTATCCTGATCCTGCTACGTATGACAACGAACTGCTGAATCCGGATCAGCCTGCGCGGTCTAAGGTCGGTGCTTTTACAACCCTACCTCAGCCACGCGGTCCGACCCTGGTTTGTGGTGAGCAGAACCCTGACAAAAATCTAGAACAGGGGGGCGCAAACTTTTTTCCCTGCGCCCCCCTACCAGCGGTCCCCTCACTCCTGCGCCCCCCCTAACCCAACTCACCTGCGCTCCGGCATCATGACCTCACGTTGCCCTAGTAATGTGACGTCACATGACCTCACAGCGTCATTTTGATGCCGCGTTGCCATGGCGACGCAGGAAGGAAGCCGCCGGAGCCTAGATAAGTGAAGGTTTACAGAGGCCCTGCAGCTCCCCCGGCACTTAATTTAAGTGCCTTCGGGAAGCGCGCGGGGCCTCTGTAAACCCCACGCCCCCCAGCCGGCAGTCTTGCGCCCCCCATGGGTGTCGCGCCCCCCAGCTGTTCTAGAAATCCAATCGGATAAGGCTCTTTCTGCACGCTTTTGCACAACTCCCAGCTACTAGAATATCCCCCTGTGTCTATCCAAGAGGAGGTTTTAGTGTACTGACAAAAAACATCCCAAAATAAATTGGAATTAAGGCCGCGAGGTGTCACTGTATATAGAACATAGATCCAGTAGCACTCTCATTGTAAAAGACTCTTATCTCTATCCCCCCACAAATAAGCAGGGGGACCCATTCAATACCCATAATGTGTATGTCTGAAGCATTAAAGCAAAGTGCAGTGCTGTACCAAAGTAGTAGTTTAGTTTAGACTGCCCTTGAATGGAGTTGAACACTTCCCCAGTGCTGGAATTAGGACATAAAAGGTCTATGCAGCAACATAGAATAATTGTGTTTAGACGCATGGCTCTATTTTTTGGAGCAGAGCCGCAGCAAATATACTGTAAGAACAGTTTCTTACTTCTGACGTGGTATGTTAGACTTATGGCACTTCAGATATGGAGGATTTTTTGGGGGCAAATAAAAAGTTAAAAAAAAAAGTATCAGAGAAATGCAACTTGTGATACATCTCATTTTAATCTGTGCACCATGTAACTGCCCCCAACTCCTCCTACTGACTCTCCCCAAGGTGCAAGCTGGGGCAGAGACGCAGACTGTGATACATCTCATTATAATCTGTGATACTTTATATTGCCATGAAGTCAATGCATTTGAACCCAGTGATACAGTATGTTGATGCCACTGCTGTCAGTGGCACTGTCCATATGTGTACTTCTGTCACCCAATGTATGTAATACAATGTATCACAGCAGCTGTGATTTTTATGACTGCTACTCAAGTTAACCACTTCTCAAGCACTTGAAATTAAATGTCAACAGTAGCTGATTTCTCTATTATGACATCACGAGACAGTATCATTGAGCCTCCTAGGAGATGCCAGCAGCAGTGTTCTGTAATGACATCATGGAATCGCCTTAGAGACTGAGATAAATACACAAATGTAAACTTGTTTGTGCGTGACTTGAATTCGTTCCCGAAGGAAACCGTTAGTTTTGTGGACATCTCAGAGATAGGAAAAGTGTGGCGCTGTACGGAGAGACTAATTATCTCCACCTTAACTCTGTATCATGGCAGGTAGGAAGCAACGTGACCTTTACATACCCAAAAAGAAATGGATAATATCTATATTTCTGAACTGTTTACTTGCACAATGTTTTATGGGGTACAGAACAGATAACATGACTCCTATCAATGGATGGGAGAAAGAAGACGGATGGGGTGGGGTGGCGGGGGGGAGGGGCGGAGGTAGACAACACCCAGGGGGGTTAGGTACCTGGCCTTTATTGGATAAAAATTTTTTTTATAAATGTCAAAACTGATTTATTATAGATACATACACACATATTTGTTTTATTGTATTTACTTTTATATCTGGCTTGTAATTCAAAATCTTAAATGATTTGAACAGTAATGTATAGAAAAGAACACATGTACTGTATACATAAATGTCAAAGCGGCAAACGTCTATGGGATCTATGGGATAGTAAAAAAAGACACAGGAACCTTAGTGTATACAGTACAGTAGGATTAGTTATGTATAAGGCGTGCTTTTTCCTTGCCCTAAGTTTAGGTCAATAAGTATTGGACCAATTCTACACCATGGGGTGTAATGTTCGACTACTTTCAGCCATATCCTTAAATTATTGTCTACAGCAGTGTTTTTCAACCACGGATCCTAGGAACCCTAGGATTCCCCGGGCATCCCTAAAGGGTTCGCTGTAATTTTCAGGTCATTTTAAAATTGTACTTAATACAGAAGAATTTAGAGTACAATGCATCTTATTTCAGACGCGCTATTGGAGAGGGTGGGGTTTCCTTATAATGCATCTGATCTCAGACGCGCTATTAGAGAGGGTTGGGGCTCCTTACAATGCATCTGATCTCAGAAGCGCTATTAGAGAGGATTGGGGTTCCTCACACTTCATCTGATCTCAGAATCACTATTAGATAGGGTTGGGGTATATTACAATGCATCTCATCTTAGACTCGTTGTTAGAGAGGGTTGGGGTCCCTCAGAATTTCACATATGGTTACTTAACCAAAAAAAGGTTGGAAACCACTACTCTACAGTAATACAAAGGCCCCAAAAAAGACAAAGCCACAAAACGAGGGCATAATCTGCCACTTGATTTACAGATATAGCTGACCTGAGTGCTCCTCCAGATACCTCAATATACCAGACGTCTCAGAATACCACACCATAATATTACCACAAAATACCACAGTAGGAACAGGCAATTTTTATGTTTTTATTTTTATTTTTAAAGATCCAGTTCCAAAAGCTATGGTACATCTATATTTGTCATTGTGTTCATAGGTGGACATGAAAGCATGTGATGGACTGCACAAGTTTTATATGCCAGTTGCCACTTTGTGTTGAAAACTACCTAGAAATAGTTTTCTGTCTGTGTTACATCCCAACACATCATATATGTATATATGTATATATATATATTAAACCCCATATATTGAGCTAAAATGTACGGGTGCTCTTGTGTTTCAATACATAGCAATGCTATGAATAGAAGGCAATCATGGAGCTTGCTTAAAAATGTATTTAAATATTGAAACTTCTGACCACTATTGATCAGAGTAGTGGTATGTAACATTGATAATCAAATAAATGTGTTTTCCCAGCAAGCCATTATCCCTGTTAGTGCTTGCTATTCATAACAAAACAAAGACCACCAAAAACTTTATTCAAAACCAGAACCAAAACCCCAAATATTTTAAAGGCAAAATAAAAATACCAAGCCAAGTGAGCATCTCTATGTATTTCATATGTATTTGATATCAAGAATATCTTTTAGCAGGTCTGTTAAAGCAGTCCTAACCCCCCAAAGTCAGGCTTTCAGGATATCCCAGCTTCAGCAGAGGTGGCTCAATCCGTCCCTGCTTCAGCACAGCTCGCTCAATCAGTCCCTGCTTCAGCACAGGTGACTCAATCAGAGGCTGATTGAGTGATTGTGCCACCTGTGCTAAAGCTGGAATATCCTGAAAAGTTGACCTATTGTGGGGGATTTGATGACTGGAGTTGAGTCCCCGTGTGTTAAAGAAATGTGCCTTGATTGTGCTTTTCTTGCCCTTCACTTTTACCTTTCTTCCTTACAGATCAGTTTTTAAATTCCTCTGCTGTGAACCCTCCACCGACCTGCAGTGCTCCTGCAGTCACCACTGCTTACCCTTCATGGAGCAACAGCTTCCACCCAGTAGGGAGGAATACAGAAGTCTACAGACATGGGGCCCAAGGCATGATTTTGCAACAAGGGTCTGCAGGAACACCAATGTATCTACAGCAGATCCCACAGGCAACACGCGCTTACCCTCATGTATCGGACATGAACGGAGGATTCTACCACACTGCTACAGGAGGATACACAGGATTTGCAGGACAGGTTAGGGGAGAAGCCACAACGCAGCCTGTTACTTTCCGTCCCAACACACATTTGGAAAGACGTGCTACAATAGGGCCTTGTATAATGGCCACCCAGTATGCACAACTTCAGCAGCCACCATTCATACCCCATAGAGGAATGCACGGTCAGGATAGGACATACCACCCAGTTCCTGGCCAATATGCTCCAACTGGTGGCAACACAGCACAGATTGGCTCCTTCTTACAGACACCCACTGGGCTGCCAATAACCTCCCCCAGGGGGAAAAGCCCAAGACCGTCCTATCCACTGGCTCATTATTCGGCAGCCCCTGATCCCCAAGCAACCAGGATAGCCGAAAATGTAAAAGTAGGAAGAGTGTCAGGTGGGTAAGGCAAACCAGGTTCAGTTGGGGGAGCACAAGGGGCAAAAAAGGAGAGATCTAGATGCCCAAATCATAGCATTTCCCCCAGTTGTTGCTATTGCAGCTAAACGTTTGTGGATGTTCCTTAAGTTGAATGCCGCTTTGTTCATAAATTGATAATATGCAAAACTTAGTATCTACTGTAGTGTATTGGTTTTCCCATTGACAAATAACACACAGGGACTTGTGAAACTCATGTTGGCCTTTTATCATAATCTGCCCTCTTTATCACTAATGATATCCCCACCAATAAAATCTACTTCTCTTCGTCTTCATCACTCCACCATCATTATTGTGATAAAACATGGATATCTCTCATAATTTTGCATTGTGTACAGTAGTTTTTTGCACTGATTTCCATGTGTAATTAGCTTAATTCCCTTTCCCCACTGCATTGTGTTGCAGACCTTACAAGGAGAGATATGGAGAATCTTTACTAATCATTGTTCAAAATCTTCTCCTTGACCGATACCATTACCTGTTATAAAGATCTTTAATTACGGTCATTCGCCACTGTAGTGTTACAAATATATAGAACTCTACAGTATGTAGTCCTCGCCAATACTGAAGGGATTAAGCATGTGTTTGCTTTCCTTCCTTTGTGTTATTATGTACAATGTGTTGGTATTTATGATAATTGATTATTTCTCCTTTTTGATTTTGTTACAGTGTGTCAGACCTCGCTTGGAGCCCAACATATTTCCCAGGCCAGTTTAATTACACAAGGAGCAGTTCAGCTTGCTGCTAATGAAAAAAGTGAACCACCTCTAATGTACCCAACTCAACCAGCTCGGAAGCTGAGCCACCTCTCAAAGTTACATATTGATGTGCAAAGCAACAAAGAGTTATGTGTGCCAGTGTGGAAAAGGGGTGGGTTAAAAGATATGGAGAAGAGATCTTCAGAGGTGAAGGCCCCCTCACATATTGCTCAGAAGGTTCGTAATAACGTGCTGAGTTCAGTGAAGACTGAGTGTCCGTCAAAGTTTGAGGGAGTACCAAAGTGCTCCACAGTGGAAACAAAGAAGAAAAAGATCCTTTCTTCAGCTGCAAAGGATCAAGTCCCTCAAACTGCACTGAAAAAGAAGGTAAAACCAATGTCAAAGCCAGTAAATCGTTCTTCTGCTCCTATACCAGGGAAGTCACCCCATGGCCCACAATCTGGTGACGAGGCTGTTCTGTTAAAAAAGATGAAATGTGTTTGTCTCTCAGGTGCCCACATTTCCAATAAGGTATCTGAAAAGATGCAGCAAAGCCGCGAAGGTACAATGGATGCAAAGACACCTGCTGTTACTCATATTAATCCTAAACTGAAGAAAACTAAGGAGATAGGGATCAAACGTAAAGATGCAAAGACTCCTGCAGTTACTCATAGTCCTGAGCGGAAGACACCTCAGGAGATGGGGATCAAACTTAAAAATGCAAAGACTCCTGCAGTTACTCATTGTCCTGAGCGGAAGACACCTCAGGAGATGGGGATCAAATGTAAATATGCAAAAACTCCTGCAGTAACTCATAGTCCTGAGCGGAAGACACCTCAGGAGATGGGGATCAAACTTAAAAATGCAAAGATTCCTGCAGTTACTCATTGTCCTGAGCGGAAGACACCTCAGGAGATGGGGATCAAACTTAAAAATGCAAAGACTCCTGCAGTTACTCATTGTCCTGAGCGGAAGACACCTCAGGAGATCGGGATCAAACGTAAATATGCAAAAACTCCTGCAGTTACTCATAATCCTGAGCGGAAGACACCTCAGGAGATGGGGATCAAACTTAAAAATGCAAAGACTCCTGCAGTTACTCATTGTCCTGAGCGGAAGACACCTCAGGAGATCGGGATCAAACGTAAATATGCAAAAACTCCTGCAGTTACTCATAGTCCTGAGCGGAAGACACCTCAGGAGATGTGGATCAAATGTAAAGATGCAAAGTCTCCTGCAGTTACTCATAGTCCTGAGCGGAAGACACCTCAAGAGATGGGGATCAAACGTAAACAGAACAGCAATATCAAGCAGCTAGTGAAGAAAACAAAGAACCAGACCAGCGTTTTCAGTTTTGAGCAAGCGTTGGCTTGTGGTACTGATAATAACCCCAAAGCTCTCAAAAGAAAAAGTGCTAATCAGCCTGGAGTGAATTCAGAAGTTCTTGGGAAGGGCAAGAAGTCATTGGAACCTTCTGAACAAGGAAAGGTGAAAGCCCATCACAGCAACCTCAGCCTCCAAATGATTAACTCTGTTCAAGTATTTCACCCATTGGGTAAAAAAGCAGGTCCCACAGGTCCAGGGGCACCCGCAGGATCCATTACACTTGGAAATAAGCTTGGACCAATGCAAGGACGCCAGACTTCTGCTTCTCATGTTCAGTGGTCTCTTACTGATGCGATTAAAAGGTTCATGGCCAAAAAACAGGACAGTATTTCTGGAATTAAAGGAGTCGGTATTAATGCCAGGCCTAGGCTATTTAAAATACATGAGTACACAAGACCTGACATTAAAACCAGTGAAATCAAACAACATGGGGAAAACAAAGCTTCAGTTATAGAGAATCCCAAACACTTCCCAGTGATATCCATAGAACAGGAAGCTGCAGTAAGATGCATTGAAAAGGTCAGCCAAACCACTATCCCCATTACAGCTCCTGGCATTAAAACCAGTGAAATCAAACAAAGTGGGGAAAACAAAGCTTCAGTTATAGAGAATCCCAAACACTTCCCAGTGATATCCATAGAACGGAAAGCTGCAGTGACATGCATTAAAAAGGTCAGCCAGACCACTATCCCCATTCAAGCTCCTTTCAACCAAAAGCACCAACTTTGTAACCTGCAGCACCAGCTTTCTAACCTGCAGCTTCCTATCAATGTACCCAGCAGAGTGGACAACTTCACTCCATCCTTCTGTCAACAGCCTCTCCAAGAGCTTGAGGTCTCCATACCTATTCCACCAGAACAGAGAGAGGAGAGAGAGGCTATGAAAAGGAAAGCACAACTGGAGAGGGAGTAAGCCTGTCAACATACCTCCAATGGGAGGCTACAGTGCTTTGTTCAGAGGCAGGAGGATCATAACATCTCTAAACGTTACGGATACCCACCATCCAGACTTATTCCCCCATGAGCTACTTAGGCCCTAAAAAAACAAAACAAAACAAAAAAACCCTAATCTGTAACTGATGCCAAGCTCTGTGACTATCTGTAAATAAGATTTATATTTATAAGTCAGTTTGTAACATATTTTACTAAGAATATATTTAAAACTCTTCAATAAAATGTATCTATTTTCAATTGAACTCTTTATTTACTAAAGAAATTATTTACAAATGCCAAGGGTTATTGAAATTCTGCAAATTAACTTTAGATTACCCTCTTGATGATACGAGAGAGAGAGAGAGAGAGAGAGAGAGAGAGAGAGAGAGAGAGAGAGAGAGAGAGAGAGAGAAAAGAAAGTCAGACCCCACATATAAGAGAGAAACAGATAAATATTTAACTATATGCTTTGTCATGTTGGATGTTGGATGTATGTATGTACTGTATGTCTTTATTTATAAAGCGCCATTTATGTAGAAAGCGCTTCACCGCAGTAATACACGTGACAATCATATAAATAATACAAATAACAGATCATGGGAATATGTGCTTCAGACATAAAAGTAACATTTAGGAAAAGGAGTGCCTGCTCCGAAGAGCTTACAATCTAATTGGTAGGTAGAACATACAGAGACAGTAGAAGGGCGTTCTGGTAAGTGCGTCTGCAATTGGCCAAGCTTTTTGTATGCGGTCTATAGTATCAGCCACGGAGCTACTCACATGCTTCTTTAAGCAGATGTGTTAGAAAGTGGGTCTTAAAGGTGGATAGAGAGGGTGCTAGTCGGGTATTGAGGGGAGGGCATTCCAGAGGTGAGGGGCAGTCAGTGAGAAAGGTTTAAGGCGAGAGAGGGCTTTAGATACAAAAGGGGTAGATAGAAGACATCATTGGGCGGATGGCAAGAGTCGGGATGGTGCATAGCGAGAAATTAGAGCTGAGCTGTAAGGAGGGGCAGAAGAGTGTAAAGCTTTAAAAGTGAGGAGGAGAATTGAGTGTGAGATACGGGATTTGATAGGAAGCCAGGAGAGGGATTTCAGCAGGGGAGACGCTGAGACAGATTTAGGAAAGAGTAGAGTGATTCTGGCAGCAGCGTTTAGGATAGATTGTAGGGGAGACAGGTGAGAAGCAGTAAGACCGGACAGCAGAAGGTTCCAGTATTTGAGATGGTAGAGAATGAGGGTCTGTGTCAGAGTTTTAGCTGTCGAGCAACAGTGGAAGGGCGTATCTTTGTAATATTGCGGAGGAAAAAACGACAGGTTTAGCTACCTTTTGAATGTGAGAGAGGAGTCTGTGACCCCCAGGGCAGCGTGCTTGGGCTACTGCATGTATAGTAGTTCTTCCAACAGTAATGTGGAAGGTGGTAGTAGGGCCAGGTTTGGCATGAAATATAAGGAGTTCTGTTTTTGACATGTTAAATTTAAGTTGGCGGAGGATCATGTTGCATTGGGCTTCTCTTCCTTGTGTTTATACTGTACAATGTCACATACCCAGTAGCACTCCTTAAGACAAATATATATGGTGAGGTGGGTCTGGGGTTGAGTTTACATGGGTTTGTGTGCGCAGATTTAAATTGTTTGGAGGTCTGTGACTCCTCCCCGTTTCCAAACTTACTCTGCCCACCTTTAAAGCAGCAGTCCAAGCTGTCGTTTAAAAAAAAAAAATCCCTTGATATGTGCATCAATACAATCCACACATTGATAAGTAATTAGCTAAGTTGCGATTGATCGGTGAAGATTCGGCTCGTGGGTTCACTAAATGGTTGCCAGTGCAGCAGAAGAGGACCAAAAATGCAAAGTTCTCTGGGGTGATCATGTGACCAGGCAGTCACTGGATACAATTGAGTTTTGCTCAGCTAGGGAGAGGGCAGTGTTCAAAAAAGGGGGGGGGAGGGTTGCCAGAGCCTGTTTCAAAAGAGGAAGGGGATGTGACTTTGTAAATGGTTGCTATAGAAACAAAAAATGATTGTTACATTATGATACATTAACATTTTAATTCAGAGTTGTTTAAAAAAAAAGTACTACTACTAGTAGCATTATACTAAAAAATAATACAGATGCACAGTAATATCCTCTATAGATATACCAAGAATTGTTAAGTGTGAGTGTGTGTGTGTGAGTTTATGACATGTGGAAGGAAGGTGGAGGGGTGAGAGTCATGGCGAGGGGAGGGGGGTGAAGGAGAGACATGGCGAGGGGAGGGGGGTGAAAGAGACATGGCGAGGGGAGGAGGGTGAAAGAGAGACATAGGGAGGGGGGTGAAATAGAGACATGGGAATGGGTTTAAAAGAGAGACATGGAGAGGGGTGAAAGAGACATGGGGAGCAGATGAAAGAGACATGGGGAGTGGGTGAAAGAGTCATGGGGAGCGGCGGTGAAGAGACATGGGAGCAGTGGTAAAGAGACATGGGGAGCAGGGGTGAAGAGACATGGGAGCAGGGGTGAAGAGACATGGGGAGAGGGGTTGAAAGAGACATTGGGAGGGGAGGGTGAAAGAGACATGGGGAGGTGATCGAGAGACATTTAGAGGGGGGGTGATAGAGAGACATTTGGAGGGGGGGGATGATAGAGAAACACGGGGAGGAGGGTGCAAGAGATACCAAGAATTGTTAAGTGTTAGTGTGTGTGTGTGAGTTTATGACATGTGGAAGGAAGGTGGAGGGGTGAGAGTCATGGCGAGGGGAGGGGGCTGAAGGAGAGACATGGCGAGTGGAGGTGGGTGAAAGAGACATGGCGAGGGGAGGAGGGTGAAAGAGAGACATAGGGAGGGGGGTGAAATAGAGACATGGGATTGGGTTTAAAAGAGAGACATGGGGAGGGGTGAAAGAGACATGGGGAGCAGGTGAAAGAGACATGGGGAGTGGGTGAAAGAGTCATGGGGAGCGGCGGTGAAGAGACATAGGAGCAGGGGTAAAGAGACATGGGAAGCAGGGGTTGAGAGACATGGGGAGGGAGGCGATAGAGAGACATGAGGAGGGAGGCGATAGAGAGACATGGGGGGATGAAAGAGACATGGGGAGGGGGGGTGAAAGAAAGACATGGGGGGAGTGAAAGAAAGCCATGGGGAGGGTGGGTCCATGATCCTCAGTTGCTTGAAGAGTAGGCCCGGGTGAGTAGTTTTTTATTCTACACAGGTCCGGGAGATGTTGATCGGACGGCTTCTTAGGGTCAAATAAGACATGACAGACCTTATATAAGGCATGTGACATCACATTTGACTGACAAATGAAATATCCACCAATCTAATTGGTGGATGTACCATGTGATGGCTTCCATTTTATTTTTTGGCAGAAATGACATCATCTTAAGTGATTGGATAATAAAGGAACTATTGGATCTCAATATAAATGTAGAAAATATGCAGGGCCAAAGCTATGACAATGCTGCAATTATGCGGGGAAAGCATAATGGAGTTCAAAGACATGTTGAACATGAATCCACGTGCGTTTTATCTACCATGTAGTTCTCATTATTTGAACCTAGTGGTTAACAACACTGCCAAACCCAATATAGGTGCCATTTAATTTTTGGGCTTAATTCAACCGTTGTATAATTTCTTCCCCAGGTCCACCAACAGATAGATCATTCTTTTAAAATCCTTACCCAATTTAACACTAAAGAGAGTTTGTGAAACACGTTGGGAGTCTCGTATTGATGCAGTTAGACCAATTCGATACCATCTGGGAGCGCTCTATGTTGCGTTAGTGTATATTAAAGAAGATGTGACATTTAAAAGTGAACATCATGGCCCCCAGAGTAGAGCTGTTGCGTACACTCTCGCAAAATGTATTTGTGACTATAAATTCATATGTTGTGTAATATTTTGGTATGACATATTAAGTACAATCAATCCAGTGAGCAAGCAGTCTATAAACTATGACAAAAACAAGTCCAAAGACCAAATCTGGGGCTCCAAAAAACAATCCCAACAGTAGATTTGGGGCCCTGTTTGTTTAAATCAAAAACACTACAGATAAAGAGTTAGTCGTAGAGGTGAGTGGGAATAAAGTGTTTTTTCTTGACGCTTTAGTTAGCCAAATCAAATTATTAAGTTCTAATGGGGAGCAAGCCGCAGTTTCTAGCTCTACCCATCTTTTTAATTTAGGGTCGGAATGCCATTGAATGATCTGGCTTAATTGAGCTGCTTTAAAATATGACAACAGGCAGGGTACCGCTAAGCCCCCTGCTAAAGTAGGTCTCTTCATGTTTAATTTATTTACTCTCGGTTTTTTACCTCCCCAGATAAAGTTAGATATTTCAGACTGAAGTGAGAGTATATCCTTCAGTTTGAGTGGCACAGGCAATGTCTGGAAGAGGTATAGGATACGTGGAAGTAAATTCATCTTCACGCTGTGTATCCTTCCTATCCAAGAAATCTTCTTGGAGGACCATCTGATAAGGTCTTGTTTTAGAGTTCGAATTACTTTGGGATAATTTGCTTTATAGATGTTTTTTGCATCTTTGGTGATATGTATCCCTAGATATTTGAGTGAATTCTTTTGCCAGTTAAAATTAAAATTCAATTTCAGAAGTTTCTCTATATGTCTGGGGAGATTGATATTCAGAGCCTCGGATTTGGATTGGTTTATCTTAAACCCAGAGACCTTAGAGAATTTATCCAAAAGGTCAAATAGATTAGGTAATGATGTGAGGGGTTTTGAGATGATTAATAGGATATCATCTGCATACAGGGCCGCTTTGTGTGATTGGGAGTATGCGTTTAACCCTGAGATATCCGGGCTTTCTCGAATACGTGCCGCCAGAGGTTCGATACATAGGGCAAACAGGAGGGGAGATAATGGGCACCCCTGTCTCGTGCCACTTTGGATAGGAAAAGGGT
The DNA here is from genome assembly GCF_040206685.1 of Ascaphus truei. Lineage (NCBI taxonomy): Eukaryota > Metazoa > Chordata > Amphibia > Anura > Ascaphidae > Ascaphus > Ascaphus truei. The sequence continues at coordinate 222,553 of NW_027453852.1, read as the reverse complement.
CTGAGGGGAAGCCCTGATGTATGACTCTGGCAGATGGGCCTGAGTACAGCGACATAATCGCTCCACTCACCCTATTTCCGAAGCCAAATGCCGTGAGCGTCTCTCGTAGATATGGCCAGTCTATCCTATCAAAAGCTTTTTCTGCATCCAGACTTAATAACATGCTTTTTGTGTTATTTTTGTTTGCCAATTCTAACAGATCAATGAATCGTCGGGTGTTATCCGCTGCCTGCCTCCCCTTAACAAACCCAACTTGATCTGGATGTATTAGTCTGGGTAGGATTAGACTTAATCTATTGGCCAGAAGTTTGGCGTATATTTTTATATCGGTATTGATTAGAGAAATTGGTCTATAGCTTTTACAATTGAGCGGATCCTTGCCAGGTTTATGTATTAGTGATATAGACGCCCGTAGCATGTCCCCGGGAATAGGGGCTCCTGCTAAAATAGCATTAAACAAATGGAGCAGCTGTGGGGCGAGTGATTCAGAGAACTTCTTGTAATACAGCCCCGAAACGCCATCAGGACCTGGTGCTTTTGATGGTTTCAGTTCCTTGATGGCTTGCGACACTTCTTCCAATGTGAAGTCAGCGCCCATAGCTTCTCTGTCACGCTCTGTCAATCTCTCCAGTTTTGAGCTGGCCAAGAAATCTCTCAGTGCACTGCTCGTGTTTTTATTGTGTGCCATTTTCTTTCCGTCGTATAGGGAACCATAGAATGAACCAAATTCTTCTACTATTTTTTTAGGGTTGGCCGTGGGAATACCTGATTTTAAGAGTATAGCTTGGATGTTAAACTTAGATTGCCTATCTTTTAGTGCTCGAGCTAGCATCGTATCCGGCCTGTTAGCTTTTTCATAAAATTTTCTCTTAGACCAACATAAGGAGTTATCTGCTCGGGAAGTCAGTAACATATTTAATTCGATTTTTGTGTCTTTCAGTTCATTTGCTATAATTGGATCTGAGTTGGTTTTATGCTTTGATAGCAGGGAATGTAATTTGGATTGGAGCGTCCGAATTTTGGAGTCTCTGACTCATTTTCTTTTGGCGGTAATACTGCTGCGGCCGAGTTTATTCGAGCATTTGCCCGTTCTCGGCCGCAGCAGTAACCTGGCGCGCGCCGGAGGGTGCCGGGCGCGCGCCGAAGCAGCGGAGGAGCGCTCTCCGATCGGGGCGCTCTCCCTCCCGCTGCCGGGTCCGCCGGGTCCCCCGGAACCCCCTGCCGCCGTCCCCCACATCGCGGGACACCAGGGCTCCCTCGGGGAGCCCTGGACGCGCGTGCAGGGGGCGCAGGCACACTGAGGGAGTGCGGCTAGCACGCCGGGGCATCCCCCGGCTTGCGGTGCTAGCCGTGCTGCAATAAAGTGTGTCGGTAGTGTACTGATTATTATGCCCCTTAAAGTTGCTTTATGAGCCTCCCATAAGACCGTATGGGATTCCACAGAGCCTGTGTTAATTTCAAAAAATTGAGTTATCTCCTGAGCTATTGTAGTACAAATTTCGGGTATTTTAAGGATAGATTCGTTGATTTTCCAATTTGCGCCTGGTCTACTGGTCATAATATTGTTGCACCTAAGCTCGATTGGTGCATGGTCAGATCATGAAATATCATGGATCATTGCATTAGTGACCTTTGGAACCATGTGACACGAAACGAAGAGATAATCGATTAAGACTATTATCACACTCACTTGGTGTACCTACTTGTGTATACTGTGTGATTAAGACTACTATCACACATACCACTACCCGGTACGTGTATATATATAGCCACTAGTGGCTGTGTCTGTGTTTGAACACTACACTCACAGATTCCAATGGGGTTCTGATACCACCAAGCTGTAACCCGCACATATCATCAGGGATATTAGCTAACACTCCACACGTGAGACCTGGCACATATATTTTACTTTCGCTGCGCTTTTTTGGCTCACATGAGTCTCATTTATTTTGGTATTTAGCGTCTGTATTTTAACATTGAGTCAAGACTCTAATAAAGTGTTTTAACGTGCACAATTCACTCATCACTATATACACCCTTATTCCTGTCCCCTGTATATTGTGCATCTGCAGAGTGCTCTCCATTGGGGTTCTATTCTACCCACAGTATCCATAGACCATAGTAGCCTTGTGTTCCTACATTCCTGCTGTGCCTTGCCTTGTGCCTTGCCTCTCTTGCTTTCAGTTTGACCTCATGTGTACCGACCCGGCTAGAATCTTGGATGCTCTCTGTATAACGACCCCAGCTTGCCCTCGACTACCTGCATCTCTCCATCCCTGACCACGGCTATAGGACATTCTTTTAACCCACCAGCTCCAACCCTCGACCTTGAGCACAACGGACATCTACCGTTACTGGCTCCTCCCCATGACCGCGGCAAGTATCTGGACTACCCTCTCTCTCCAACCCCGACCCGGCTACGCTGACAATCCAGGCGTGCCTCCACTGCTGTGGGTGCGCAGTTTCTACTTTCCCACCTCAGTACCGGGGAACCGCCTTGTTCGTGGTGAGTGCAAGGGTCACTATTAGAGAGGGTTGGGGCTCCTTTGAATGCATCTGATCTCAGACGCGCTATTAGAGAGGGTTGGGGCTCCTTTGAATGCATCTGATCTCAGACGCGCTGTTAGAGAGGGTTGGGGCTCCTTACAATGTATTTGATCAATGCATTGTAAGGAACCCCAACCCTCTCTAGTGTGTATTTGTGAACTGTAAGGTGCTTGACTAATACACTGGAAGAATATCATTGTTTTCGATTAAAAATATCAAAGAATGTGTTACTTTAACGAGCGCTTTCTCTTTTTTTGAATCTCCAATATACTATTTGCCAAGTGGGACTGATGAAATCACCAAAAACTACTGTAGCAGGTCCCCTTTGGTTGTCAATACGTTACTTTGTAGTGGAAGGGAGAGACCTACTGAGGCCAATATACTAAGCATCGCAAACTGAGCGGGGGGAGGGGTGGAGGGTTTCGGCGCATGTCAAACTTCAATTGCACTCGTGTACTAAGTTCAAATTTCTCCATCTGTGCCCAGCCCCAAAATGCTGTTTAGCGCACAGAAATGGATTGCACTTGCTGTATAAAAGTCAATGGTACATACTAATATCTATATAAATATATACAGTGTTTGACAAATCACCCAAAAATCTACTCGCCCAACCAAAAAATCTACTCGCCACCTAGTCCCGCCCCAAACCCCGCCCCTAGTCCCACCCCCAACCCCGCCCCCAACCCCGCCCCCAACCCCGTCCCCGCTTTAAAATAAAAAATATGAATAAAATCCATTTAAATGACAAATATATTTATTGTATTACATTATACTACAATTAGCCCTTGTTACGTGTGTGTGTGTGTGTGTGTCTGTGTAAATGTCTATCTAGAAATAAAAGCCAGGTGTGAATGACTAGTTTCCTGCACCCCTTAGTCAGTGTCTGGATGCCCCCGCTTCACAATATCTAAAGCAGAACCCCCACTCACCTGCGCTCCGGCGTCATGACGTCACGTTGCCCTAGTAACGTGACGTCACATGACCTCACAGCGTCATTTTGATGCCGCGTTGCCATGGCGACGCAGGAAGGAAGCCGCCGGAGCCTAGGTAAGTGAAGGTTTACAGAGGCCCTGCAGCTCCCCCGGCACTTAATTTAAGTGCCTTCGGGAAGCGCGCGGGGCCTCTGTAAACCCCACGCCCCCCAGACGGCAGTCTTGCGTCCCCCATGGGGGTCGCGCCCCCCAGTTTGCACACCGCTGTTTTAGAAATCCAATCGGATAAGGCTCTTTCTGCACGCTTTTGCACAACTCCCAGCTACTAGAATATCCCCCTGTGTCTATCCAAGAGGAGGTTTTAGTGTACTGACAAAAAACATCCCAAAATAAATTGTAATTAAGGCCGCGAGGTGTCACTGTATATAGAACATAGATCCAGTAGCACTCTCATTGTAAAAGACTCATCTCTAACCCCCACAAATAAGCAGGGGGACCCATTCAATACCCATAATGTGTATGTCTGAAGCATTAAAGCAAAGTGCAGTGCTGTACCAAAGTAGTAGTTTAGTTTAGACTGCCCTTGAATGGAGTTGAACACTTCCCCAGTGCTGGAATTAGGACATAAAGGGTCTATGCAGCAACATAGAGTAATTGTGTTTAGACGCATGGCTCTAATTTTTTGGAGCAGAGCCGCAGCATATATACTGTAAGAACAGTTTCTTACTTCTGACGCGGTATGTTAGACTTATGGCACTTCAGATATGGAGGATTGTTTTGGGCAAATAAAAGGTTAAAAAAAAGTATCAGAGAAATGCAACTTGTGACGCATCTCATTTTAATCTGTGCACCATGTAACTGCCCCCAACTCATCCTACTGACTCTCCCCAAGGTGCAAGCTGGGGCAGAGACGCAGACTGTGATACATCTCATTATAATCTGTGTGCCATGTAACTCCTCACCAACTCCTCCTACTGACTCTCCCCAAGGTGCATGCTGGGGCAGAGACGCAGACTGTGATACATCTCATTATAATCTGTGATACTTTATCTTGCCATGAAGTCAATGCATTTGAACCCAGTAATACAGTATGTTGATCCCACTGCTGTCAGTGGCACTGTCCATATGTGTACTTGTGTCACCCAATGTATGTAATACAATGTATCACAGTAGCTGTGATTTTTATGACTGCTACTCAAGTTAACCACTTCTCAACCACTTGAAATTAAATGTCAACAGTAGCTGATTTCTCTATTATGACATCACGAGACAGTATCATTGAGCCTCCTAGGAGATGCCAGCAGCAGTGTTCTGTAATGACATCATGGAATCGCCTTAGAGACTGAGATAAATACACAAATGTAAACTTGTTTGTGCGTGACTTGAATTAGTTCCCAAAGGAAACCGTTAGTTTTGTGGACATCTCAGAGATAGGAAAAGTGTGGCGCTGTACGGAGAGACTAATTATCTCCACCTTAACTCTGTATCATGGCAGGTAGGAAGCAATGTGACCTTTACATACCCAAAAAGAAATGGATAATATCTATATTTCTGAACTGTTTACTTTCACAATGTTTTATGGGGTACAGAACAGATAACATGACTCCTATCAATGGATGGGAGAAAGAAGACGGATGGGGTGGGGGGGGCGGGGGGGAGGGACGGAGGTAGACAACACCCAGGGGGGTTAGGTACCTGGCCTTTATTGGATAATATTTTTTTTTATAAATGTCAAAACTGATTTATTATAGATACATACACACATATTTGTTTTATTGTATTTACTTTTATATCTGGCTTGTAATTCAAAATCTTAAATGATTTGAACAGTAATATATAGAAAAGAACACATGTACTGTATACATAAATGTCAAAGCGGCAAACGTCTATGGGATCTATGGGATAGTCAAAAAAAGACACAGGAACCTTAGTGTATACAGTAGGATTAGTTATGTATAAGGCATGCTTTTTCCTTGCCCTAAGTTTAGGTCAATAACTATTGGACCAATTCTACACCGTGGGGTGTAATGTTCGACTACTTTCAGCCATATCCTTAAATTATTGTCTACAGCAGTGTTTTTCAACCACGGATCCTAGGAACCCTAGGATTCCCCGGGCATCCCTAAAGGGTTCGCTGTAATATTCAGGTCATTTTAAAATTGTACTTAATACAGAAGAATTTACAGTGCAATGCATCTTATCTCAGACGCGCTCTTGGAGAGGGTTGGGGTTCCTTACAATGCATCTGATCTCAGACGCGCTATTAGAGAGGGTTGGGGTTCCTCACACTTCATCTGATCTCAGAATCACTATTAGATAGGGTTGGGGTATATTACAATGCATCTCATCTTAGACTCGTTGTTAGAGAGGGTTGTGGTCCCTCAGAATTTCACATATGGTTACTTAACCAAAAAAAGGTTGGAAACCACTACTCTACAGTAATACCAAGTCCCCAAAAAAGACAAAGCCACAAAACGAGGGCAGAATCTGCCACTTGATTTACAGATATAGCTGACCTGAGTGCTCCTCCAGATACCTCAATATACCAGACGTCTCAGAATACCACACCATAATATTACCACAAACTACCACAGTAGGAACAGGCAATTTTTATGTTTTTATTTTTATTTTTAAAGATCCAGTTCCGAAAGCTATGGTACATCTATATTTGTCATTGTGTTCATAGGTGGACATGAAAGCAGGTGATGGACTGCACAAGTGTTATATGCCAGTTGCCACTTTGTGTTGAAAACTACCTAGAAATAGTTTTCTGTCTGTGTTACATCCCAACACATCATATATGTATATATGTATATATGTATATATATATATATATATATATATATATATATATATATATATATATATATATATATATATATATATATATATATATATATATATATAGATTAAACCCCATATATTGAGCTAAAATGTACGGGTGCTCTGGTGTTTCAATACACAGCAATGCTATGAATAGAAGGCAATCATGGAGCTTGCTTAAAAATGTATTTAAATATTGAAACTTCTGACCACTATTGATCAGAGTAGTGGTCTGTAACATTGATAATCAAATAAATGTGTTTTCCCAGCAAGCCATTATCCGTGTTAGTGCTGGCTATTCATAACAAAACAAAGACCACCAAAAACTTTATTCAAAACCAGAACCAAAACCCCAAATATTTTAAAGGCAAAATAAAAATACCAAACCAAGTGAGCATCTCTGTGTATTTCATATGTATTTGATATCAAGAATATCTTTTAGCAGGTCTGATAAAGCAGTCCTAACCCCCCAAAGTCAGGCTTTCAGGATATCCCAGCTTCAGCGGAGGTGGCTCAATCCGTCCCTGCTTCAGCACAGCTCGCTCAATCAGTCCCTGCTTCAGCACAGGTGACTCAATCAGAGGCTGATTGAGTGATTGTGCCACCTGTGCTAAAGCTGGAATATCCTGAAAAGTTGACCTATTGTGTGGGGTTTGATGACTGGAGTTGAGTCCCCGTGTGTTAAAGAAATGTGCCTTGATTGTGCTTTTCAGGCCCTTCACTTTTACCTTTCTTCCTTACAGATCAGTTTTTAAATTCCTCTGCTGTGAACCCTCCACCGACCTGCAGTGCTCCTGCAGTCACCACTGCTTACCCTTCATGGAGCAACAGCTTCCACCCAGTAGGGAGGAATACAGAAGTCTACAGACATGGGGCCCAAGGCATGATTTTGCAACAAGGGTCTGCAGGAACACCAATGTATCTACAGCAGATCCCACAGGCAACACGCGCTTACCCTCGTGTATCGGACATGAACGGAGGATTCTACCACACTGCTACAGGAGGATACACAGGATTTGCAGGACAGGTTAGGGGAGAAGCCACAACGCAGCCTGTTACTTTCCGTCCCAACACACATTTGGAAAGACGTGCTACAATAGGGCCTTGTATAATGGCCACCCAGTATGCACAACTTCAGCAGCCACCATTCATACCCCTTAGAGGAATGCACGTTCAGGATAGGACATACCACCCAGTTCCTGGCCAATATGCTCCAACTGGTGGCAACACAGCACAGATTGGCTCCTTCTTACAGACACCCACTGGGCTGCCAATAACCTCCCCCAGGGGGAAAAGCCCAAGACCGTTCTATCCACTGGCTCATTATTCGGCAGCCCCTGATCCCCAAGCAACCAGGATAGCCGAAAATGTAAAAGTAGGAGGAGTGTCAGGTGGGTAAGGCAAACCAGGTTCAGTTGGGGGAGCACAAGGGGCAAAAAAGGAGAGATCTAGATGCTCAAATCATAGCATTTCCCCCAGTTGTTGCTATTGCAGCTAAACGTTTGTGGATGTTCCTTAAGTTGAATGCCGCTTTGTTACATAAATTGATAATATGCAAAACTGAGTATCTACTGTAGTGTATTGGTTTTCCCATTGACAAATAACACACAGGGACTTGTGAAACTCTTGTTGGCCTTTTATCATAATCTGCCCTCTTTATCACTAATGATATCCCCACCAATAAAACCTACTTCTCTTCGTCTTCATCACTCCACAATCATTATTGTGATAAAACATGGATATCTCTCATAATTTTGCATTGTGTACAGTAGTTCTTTGCACTGATTTCCATGTGTAATTAGCTTAATTCCCTTTCCCCACTGCATTGTGTTGCAGACCTTACAAGGTGAGATATGGAGAATTTTTACTAATCATTGTTCAAAATCTTCTCCTTGACCGATACCATTACCTGTTATAAAGATCTTTAATTACGGTCATTCGCCACTGTAGTGTTACAAATATATAGAACTCTACAGTATGTAGTCCTCGCCAATACTGAAGGGATTAAGCATGTGTTTGCTTTTCTTTCTTTGTGTTATTATGTACAATGTGTTGGTATTTATGATAATTGATTATTTCTCCTTTTTGATTTTGTTACAGTGTGTCAGACCTCGCTTGGAGCCCAACATATTTCCCAGGCCAGTTTAATTACACAAGGAGCAGTTCAGCTTGCTGCTAATGAAAAAAGTGAACAACCTCTAATGTACCCAACTCAACCAGCTCGGAAGCTGAGCCACCTCTCAAAGTTACATATTGATGTGCAAAGCAACAAAGAGTTATGTGTGCCAGTGTGGAAAAGGGGTGGGTTAAAAGATATGGAGAAGAGATCTTCAGAGGTGAAGGCCCCCTCACATATGGCTCAGAAGGTTCGTAATAACGTGCTGAGTTCAGTGAAGACTGAGTGTCCGTCAAAGTCTGAGGGAGTACCAAAGTGCTCCACAGTGGAAACAAAGAAGAAAAAGATCCTTTCTTCAGCTGCAAAGGATCAAGTCCCTCAAACTGCACTGCAAAAGAAGGTAAAACCAATGTCAAAGCCAGTAAATCATTCTTCTGCTCCTATACCAGGGAAGTCACCCCATGGCCCACAATCTGGTGACGAGGCTGTTCTGTTAAAAAAGATGAAACGTGTTTGTCTCTCAGGTGCCCACATTTCCAATAAGGTATCTGAAAAGATGCAGCAAAGCCGTGAAGGTACAATGGATGCAAAGACACCTGCTGTTACTCATATTAATCCTAAACTGAAGAAAACTCAGGAGATGGGGATCAAACGTAAAGATGCAAAGACTCCTACAGTTACTCATAGTCCTGAGCGGAAGACACCTCAGGAGATGGGGATCAAATGTAAATATGCAAAAACTCCTGCAGTTACTCATAGTCCTGAGCGGAAGACACCTCAGGAGATGGGGATCAAACTTAAAAATGCAAAGACTCCTGCAGTTACTCATTGTCCTGAGCGGAAGACACCTCAGGAGATCGGGATCAAACGTAAATATGCAAAAACACCTGCAGTTACTCATAGTCCTGAGCGGAAGATACCTCAGGAGATGGGGATCAAATGTAAAGATGCAAAGTCTCCTGCAGTTACTCATAGTCCTGAGCGAAAGACACCTCAGGAGATGGGGATCAAACGTAAACAGAACAGCAATATCAAGCAGCTAGTGAAGAAAACAAAGAACCAGACCAGCGTTTTCAGTTTTGAGCAAGCGCTGGCTTGTGGTATTGATAATAACCCCAAAGCTCTCAAAAGAAAAAGTGCTAATCAGCCTGGAGTGAATTCAGAAGTCATTGGGAAGGGCAAGAAGTCATTGGAACCTTCTGAACAAGGAAAGGTGAAAGCCCATCACAGCAACCTCAGCCTCCAAATGATTAACTCTGTTCAAGTATTTCACCCATTGGGTAAAAAAGCAGGTCCCACAGGTCCAGGGGCACCCGCAGGATCCATTACACTTGGAAATAAGCTTGGACCAATGCAAGGACGCCAAAGCCAGACTTCTGCTTCTCATGTTCAGTGGTCTCTTACTAATGCGATTAAAAGGTTCATGGCCAAAAAACAGGACAGTATTTCTGGAATTAAAGGAGTCGGTATTAATGCCAGGCCTAGGCTATTTAAAATACATGAGTACACAAGACCTGACATTAAAACCAGTGAAATCAAACAACATGGGGAAAACAAAGCTTCAGTTATAGAGAATCCCAAACACTTCCCAGTGATATCCATAGAACAGGAAACTGCAGTAAGATGCATTGAAAAGGTCAGCCAAACCACTATCCCCATTCCAGCTCCTGGCATTAAAACCAGTGAAATCAAACAACGTGGGGAAAACAAAGCTTCAGTTATAGAGAATCCCAAACACTTCCCAGTGATATCCATAGAACAGGAAGCTGCAGTAAGATACATTGAAAAGGTGAGCCAAACCACTATCCCCATTCCAGCTCCTGGCATTAAAACCAGTGAAATCAAACAACGTGGGGAAAACAAAGCTTCAGTTATAGAGAATCCCAAACACTTCCCAGTGATATCCATAGAACGGAAAGCTGCAGTGACATGCATTAAAAAGGTGAGCCAAACCACTATCCCCATTCAAGCTCCTTTCAACCAGAAGCACCAGCTTTCTAACCTGCAGCTTCCTATCAATGTACCCAGCAGAGTGGACAACTTCACTCCATCCTTCTGTCAACAGCCTCTCCAAGAGCTTGAGGTTTCCATACCTATTCCACCAGAACAGAGAGAGGAGAGAGAGGCTATGAAAAGGAAATCACAACTGGAGAGGGAGTAAGCCTGTCAACATACCTCCAAGGGGAGGCTACAGTGCTTTGTTCAGAGGCAGAAGGATCATAACATCTCTAAATGTTACGGATACCCACCATCCAGACTTATTTCCCCCATGAGCTACTTAGGCCCTAAAAAACAAAACAAAAAAAAAGTTTGTAACATATTTTACTAAGAATATATTTAAAACTCTTCAATAAAATGTATCTATTTTTAATTGAACTCTTTATTTACTAAAGAAATTATTTACAAATGCCAAGGGTTATTGAAATTCTGCAAAATTAACTTTAGATTACCCTCTTGATGATGAGAGAGAGAGAGAGAGAGAGAGAGAGAGAGAGAGAGAGAGAGAGAGAGAGAGAGAGAGAGAGAGAGAGAGAGAGAGAGAGAGAGAGAGAGAGAGAGAGAGAGAGAGAGAGAGAGAGAGAGAGAGAGAGAGAGAGAGAGAGAGAGAGAGAGAAGTAAGTCAGACCCCACATATAAGAGAGAAACAGATAAATATTTAACTATATGCTTTGTCATGTTGGATGTATGTATGTACTGTATGTCTTTATTTATATAGCGCCATTTATGTAGAAAGCGCTTCACCGCAGTAATACACGTGACAATCATATAAATAATACAAATAACAGATCATGGGAATAAGTGCTTCAGACATAAAAGTAACATTTAGGAAAAGGAGTCCCTGCTCCGAAGAGCTTACAATCTAATTGGTAGGTAGAACATACAGAGACAGTAGAAGGGCGTTCTGGTAAGTGCGTCTGCAATGGGCCAAGCTTTTTGTATGCGGTCTATAGTATCAGCCTCGGAGCTACTCACATGCTTCTTTAAGCAGATGTGTTAGAATGTGGGTCTTAAAGGTGGATAGAGAGGGTGCTAGTCGGGTATTGAGGGGAAGGGCATTCCAGAGGTGAGGGGCAGTCAGTGAGAAAGGTTTAAGGCAAGAGAGGGCTTTAGATACAAAAGGGGTAGATAGAAGACATCATTGGGCGGATCGCAAGAGTCGGGATGGTGCATAGCGAGAAATTAGAGCTGAGCTGTAAGGAGGGGCAGAAGAGTGTAAAGCTTTAAAAGTGAGGAGGAGAATTGAGTGTGAGATACGGGATTTGATAGGAAGCCAGGAGAGGGATTTCAGCAGGGGAGACGCTGAGACAGATTTAGGAAAGAGTAGAGTGATTCTGGCAGCAGCGTTTAGGATAGATTGTAGGGGAGACAGGTGAGAGGCAGTAAGACCGGACAGCAGAAGGTTCCAGTATTTGAGATGGTAGAGAATGAGGGTCTGTGTCAGAGTTTTAGCTGTCGAGCAACAGTGGAAGGGCGTATCTTTGTAATATTGCGGAGGAAAAAACGACAGGTTTAGCTAACTTTTGAATGTGAGAGAGGAGTCTGTGACCCCCAGGGCAGCGTGCTTGGGCTACTGCATGTATAGTAGTTCTTCCAACAGTAATGTGGAAGGTGGTAGTAGGGCCAGGTTTGGCATGAAATATAAGGAGTTCTGTTTTTGACATGTTAAATTTAAGTCGGCAGAGAATCATGTTGCATTGGGCTTCTCTTCCTTGTGTTTATACTGTACAATGTCACATACCCAGTAGCACTCCTTAAGACAAATATATATGGTGAGGTGGGTCTGGGGTTGAGTTTACATGGGTTTGTGTGCGCAGATTTAAATTGTTTGGAGGTCTGTGACTCCTCCCCGTTTCCAAACTTACTCTGCCCACATTTAAAGCAGCAGTCCAAGCTGTCGTTTAAAAAAAAAAAATCCCTTTGATATGTGCATCAATACAATCCACACATTGATAAGTAATTAGCTAAGTTGCGATTGATCGGTGAAGATTCGGCTCGGGGGTTCACTAAATGGTTGCCAGTGCAGCAGAAGAGGACCAAAAATGCAAAGTTCTCTGGGGTGATCATGTGACCAGGCAGTCACTGGATACAATTGAGTTTTGCACAGCTAGGGAGAGGGCAGTGTTCAAAAAAAGGGGGGGTTGCCAGAGCCTGTTTCAAAAGAGGAAGGGGGTGTGACTTTGTAAATGGTTGCTATAGAAACAAAAAATGATTGTTACATTATGATACATTAAAATTTTAATTCAGAGTTGTTTAAAAAAAAAGTACTACTACTAGTAGCATTATACTAAAAAATAATACAGACGCACAGTAATACCCTCTATAGATATACCAAGAATTGTTAAGTGTGAGTGTGTGTGTGTGTGAGTTTATGACATGTGGAAGGAAGGTGGAGGGGTGAGAGTCATGGCGAGGGGAGGGGGGTGAAGGAGAGACATGGCGAGGGGAGGGGGGTGAAAGAGACATGGCGAGGGGAGGAGGGTGAAAGAGAGACATAGGGAGGGGGGTGAAATAGAGACATGGGAATGGGTTTAAAAGAGAGACATGGGGAGGGGTGAAAGAGACATGGGGAGCAGGTGAAAGAGACATGGGGAGTGGGTGAAAGAGTCATGGGGAGCGGCGGTGAAGAGACATGGGAGCAGGGGTGAAGAGACATGGGGAGAGGGGTTGAAAGAGACATTGGGAGGGGAGGGTAAAAGAGACATGGGGAGGTGATCGAGTGACATTTAGTGGGGGGGTGATAGAGAGACATTTGGAGGGGGGATGATAGAGAAACACGGGGAGGGGGTGCAAGAGACATAGAGAGGGGGGTGAAAGAGAGCCATGGGGTGGGGCGTGAAAAAGAGACATGGGGAGAGGGGTGAAAGAGACATGGGGAGGGAGGCGATAGAGAGACATGAGGAGGGAGGCGATAGAGAGACATGGGGGGATGAAAGAGACATGGGGAGGGGGGGTGAAAGAAAGACATGGGGGGAGTGAAAGAAAGCCATGGGGAGGGTGGGTCCATGATCCTCAGTTGCTTGAAGAGTAGGCCCGGGTGAGTAGTTTTTTCTTCTTCACAGGTCCGGGAGATGTTGATCGGACAGCTTCTTAGGGTCAAATAAGACATGACAGACCTTATATAAGGCCTGTGACATCACATTTGACTGACAAATGATATATCCACCAATCTAATTGGTGGATGTACCATGTGATGGCTTCCATTTTATTTTTTGGCAGAAATGACATCATCTTAAGTGATCGGATAATAAAAGAACTATTGGATCTCAATATAAATGTAGAAAATATGCAGGGCCAAAGCTATGACAATGCTGCAAATATGCGGGGAAAGCATAATGGAGTTCAAAGACATGTTGAACATGAACCCACGTGCGTTTTATGTACCATGTAGTTCTCATTATTGGAACCTAGTGGTTAACAACACTGCCAAACCCAATATAGGTGCCATTTAATTTTTGGGCTTAATTCAACCGTTGTATAATTTCTTCCCCAGGTCCACCAACAGATAGATCATTCTTTTAAAATCCTTACATAATTTAACATTAAAGAGAGTTTGTCAAACACGTTGGGAGTCTCGTATTGATGCAGTTAGACCAATTCGATACCATCTGGGAGCGCTCTATGTTGCGTTAGTGTATATCAAAGAAGATGTGACATTTAAAAGTGAACATCATGGCCCCCAGAGTAGAGCTGTTGCGTACACTCTCGCAAAATGTATTTGTGACTATAAATTCATATGTTGTGTAATATTTTGGTATGACATATTAAGTACAATCAATCCAGTGAGCAAGCAGGTTATAAACTATGACAAAAACAAGTCCAAAGACCAAATCTGGGGCTCCAATAAACAATCCCAACAGTAGATTTGGGGCCCTGTTTGTTTAAATCAAAAACACTACAGTAATGTCCAATCCTTTGTCTCATAAATAGAAAGGTATCCTTACCAACTCCACTTATAAATGGTGTAAATGATCAGTCTAGGGGTTAACAGTATATACATGTAGAAAAGATGGCGCCTAGCTGGTTCTGCTCTGTTATTGAGCTATCACAAATCAGCTGTAAATGTTCACATGGAATGGCACCTAGTTAACTTTTTAAATCAATAACTGTAGACTTGCTAGTCGGCCAATATCATAGACTCTATCCTCAATAATAACAAAGTTCATTACAAGCGACTCTACGGAAAAACTCTTCGCCAGGCCATTTTGGATGACACCAAAGGAGATTATGAAACCAAAGGGTGCATCAGTTCAATCCTGCTCCTGTGGGTTGCTGCAGGGCACCTTTTGGTGTGTTGTTCGCTAGGTAGATAGTACAAAGTGAAAAAAAGGCGATGCACAACCGGAACGAAAAAATAAATGAACTGGAGAGAGGGTACAGTAACTACACAATTTGCTTTTAATAACTCATCTAATCAAATGACCGGCAACAAAACGCGCGCGCACACAGAGGTTTTCAAACATCTCTATGGAGCTTGGTCCCACCCCCCGTTCGCGTCACGTGTCACTCACGCGCGGCGCACTCACGGGACGATCGTGCACCACTCCCTAGCTGCGACACAACACCCGTAACAATGCCCACCTGTCTCCTGCGCTCTGCGTCCAATCACAGCTCCCGCGGGGGCCACACCTCCGTTCCGCCTCTCACTTTCATTGCTCCAGTCCTCCTATTTAATCTCTGCTTGCTCAGTTACACATTGCTGAGCATAGACCATAGTAGCCTTGTGTTCCTACATTCCTGCTTTGCCTTGCGCCTTGCCTCTCTTGCTTTCAGTTTGACCTCATGTGTACCGACCCGGCTAGACTCTTGGACGCTCTCTGTATAACGACCCCAGCTTGCCCTCGACTACCTGCATCTCTCCATCCCTGACCACGGATATAGGACATTCTTTTAACCCACCAGCTCCAACCCTCGACCTCGGCACAACGGACATCTACCGTTACTGGCTCCTCCCCATGACCGCGGCAAGTATCTGGACTACCCTCTCTCTCAAACCCGACCCGGCTACGCTGACAATCCAGGCGTGCCTCCACTGCTGTGGGTGCGCAGTTTCTACTTTCCCACCTCAGTACCGGGGGTCCGCCTTGTTCGTGGTGAGTGCAAGGGTCACAATTAGAGAGGGTTGGGTTACCTTACAATGCATCTGATCTCAGACGCGCTATTAGAGAGGGTTGGGGCTCCTTTGAATGCATCTGATCTCAGACGCGCTATTAGAGAAAGTTGGGATTCCTTACAATGCAGATTTCAGACGCGCTGTTAGAGAGGGTTGGGGCTCCTTACAATGTATTTGATCAATGCATTGTAAGGAACCCCAACCCTCTCTAGTGTGTATTTGTGAACTGTAAGGTGCTTGACTAATACACTGGAAGAATATCATTGTTTTCGATAAAAAATATCAAAGAATGTGTTACTTTAACGAGCGCTTTCTCTTTTTTTGAATCTCCAATATACTATTTGCCAAGTGGGACTGATGAAATCACTAAAAACTACTGTAGCAGGTCCCCTTTGGTTGTCAATACGTTACTTTGAAGTGGAAGGGAGAGACCTACTGAGGCCAATATACTAAGCATCGCAAACTGAGCGGGGGGAGGGGTGGAGGGTTTCGGCGCATGTCAAACTTCAATTGCACTCGTGTACTAAGTTCAAATTTCTCCATCTGCGCCCAGCCCCAAAATGCTGTTTAGCGCACAGAAATGGATTGCACTTGGTGTATAAAAGTCAATGGTACATACTAATATCTATATAAATATATACAGTGTTCGACAAATCACCCAAAAATCTACTCGCCCAACCAAAAATTCTACTCGCCACCTAGTCCCGCCCCCAACCCCGCCCCTAGTCCCGC
Source organism: Ascaphus truei (assembly GCF_040206685.1). Taxonomy (NCBI): domain Eukaryota; kingdom Metazoa; phylum Chordata; class Amphibia; order Anura; family Ascaphidae; genus Ascaphus; species Ascaphus truei. The sequence goes on along the minus strand of NW_027453852.1, from coordinate 206,292 downwards.
CCCAACCCCGCCCCTAGTCCCGCCCCCAACCCCGCCCCCAAGCCAGCTTTAACATAAAACATATGAATGAAATCCATTTAAATGACAAATATATTTATTGTATTACATTATACTACAATTAGCCCTTGTTACGTGTGTGTGTGTGTGTCTGTGTAAATGTCGATCTAGAAATAAAAGCCAGGTGTGAATGACTAGTTTCCTGCACCCCTTAATCAGTGTCTGGATGCCCCCGCTTCACAATATCTAAAGCAGAACCCCCACTCACCTGCGCTCCGGCGTCATGACGTCACGTTGCCCTAGTAACGTGACGTCACATGACCTCACAGCGTCATTTTGATGCCGCGTTGCCATGGCGACGCAGGAAAGAAGCCGCCGGAGCCTAGGTAAGTGAAGGTTTACAGAGGCCCTGCAGCTCCCCCGGCACTTAATTTAAGTGCCTTCGGGAAGCGCGCGGGGCCTCTGTAAACCCCACGCCCCCCAGCCGGCAGTCTTGCGCCCCCCATGGGGGTCGCGCCCCCCTGTTTGCGCACCGCTGTTCTAGAAATCCAATCGGATAAGGCTCTTTCTGCACGCTTTTGCACAACTCCCAGCTACTAGAATATCCCCCTGTGTCTATCCAAGAGGAGGTTTTAGTGTACTGACAAAAAACATCCCAAAATAAATTGTAATTAAGGCTGCGAGGTGTCACTGTATATAGAACATAGATCCAGTAGCACTCTCATTGTAAAAGACTCATCTCTATCCCCCCACAAATAAGCAGGGGGACCCATTCAAAGCCCCTAATGCGTATGTCTGAAGCATTAAAGCAAAGTGCAGTGCTGTACCAAAGTAGTAGTTTAGTTTAGACTGCCCTTGAATGGAGTTGAACACTTCCCCAGTGCTGGAATTAGACATAAAAGGTCTATGCAGCAACATAGTGTAGTTGTGTTTAGACGCATGGCTCTATTTTTTGGAACAGAGCCGCAGCATATATACTGTAAGTACATTTTCTTACTTCTGACGCGGTATGTTAGACTTATGGCACTTCCGATATGGAGGATTGTTTTGGGCAAATAAAAGGTTAAAAAAAAGTATCAGAGAAATGCAACTTGTGACGCATCTCATTTTAATCTGTGCACCATGTAACTGCCCCCAACTCATCCTACTCACTCTCCCCAAGGTGCAAATTGGGGCAGAGACGCAGAATGTGATACATCTGATTATAATCTGTGCACCATGTAACTCCCCCCAACTCCTCCTACTGACTCTCCCCAAGGTACAAGCTGGGGCAGAGACGCAGACTGTGATACATCTCATTATAATCTGTGCACCATGTAACTCCCCCCAACTCCTCCTACTGACTCTCCCCAAGGTACAAGCTGGGGCAGAGACGCAGACTGTGATACATCTCATTATAATCTGTGTGCCATGTAACTCCTCCCCAACTCCTCCTACTGACTCTCCCCAAGGTGCATGCTGGGGCAGAGACGCAGACTGTGATACATCTCATTATAATCTGTGATACTTTATCTTGCCATGAAGTCAATGCATTTGAACCCAGTGATACAGTATGTTGATCCCACTGCTGTCAGTGGCACTGTCCATATGTGTACTTGTGTCACCCAATGTATGTAATACAATGTATCACAGTAGCTGTGATTTTTATGACTGCTACTCAAGTTAACCACTTCTCAACCACTTGAAATTAAATGTCAACAGTAGCTGATTTCTCTATTATGACATCACGAGACAGTATCATTGAGCCTCCTAGGAGATGCCATCAGCAGTGTTCTGTAATGACATCATGGAATCGCCTTAGAGACTGAGATAAATACACAAATGTAAACTTGTTTGTGCGTGACTTGAATTAGTTCCCGAAGGAAACCGTTAGTTTTGTGGACATCTCAGAGATAGGAAAAGTGTGGCGCTGTACGGAGAGACTAATTATCTCCACCTTAACTCTGTATCATGGCAGGTAGGAAGCAATGTGACCTTTACATACCCAAAAAGAAATGGATAATATCTATATTTCTGAACTGTTTACTTTCACAATGTTTTATGGGGTACAGAACAGATAACATGACTCCTATCAATGGATGGGAGAAAGAAGACGGATGGGGTGGGGGGGCGGGGGGGAGGGACGGAGGTAGACAACACCCAGGGGGGTTAGGTACCTGGCCTTTATTGGATAATATTTTTTTTTATAAATGTCAAAACTGATTTATTATAGATACATACACACATATTTGTTTTATTGTATTTACTTTTATATCTGGCTTGTAATTGAAAATCTTAAATGATTTGAACAGTAATGTATAGAAAAGAACACATGTACTGTATACATAAATGTCAAAGCGGCAAACGTCTATGGGATCTATGGGATAGTCAAAAAAGACACAGGAACCTTAGTGTATACAGTAGGATTAGTTATGTATAAGGCATGCTTTTTCCTTGCCCTAAGTTTAGGTCAATAACTATTGGACCAATTCTACACCGTGGGGTGTAATGTTCGACTACTTTCAGCCATATCCTTAAATTATTGTCTACAGCAGTGTTTTTCAACCACGGATCCTAGGAACCCTAGGATTCCCCGGGCATCCCTAAAGGGTTCGCTGTCATTTTCAGGTCATTTTAAAATTGTACTTAATACAGAAGAATTTACAGTACAATGCATCTTATCTCAGACGCGCTATTGGAGAGGGTTGGGGTTCCTTACAATGCATCTGATCTCAGACGCGCTATTAGAGAGGGTTGGGGCTCCTTACAATGCATCTGATCTCAGACGCACTATTAGATAGGGTTAGGGTATATTACAATGCATCTCATCTTAGACTCGTTGTTAGAGAGGGTTGGGGTCCCTCAGAATTTCACATATGGTTCCTTAACCAAAAAAAGGTTGGAAACCACTACTCTACAGTAATACAAAGGCCCCAAGAAAGACAAAGCCACAAAACGAGGGCAGAATCTGCCACTTGATTTACAGATATAGTTGACCTGAGTGCTCCTCCAGATACCTCAATATACCAGACGTCTCAGAATACCACACCATAATATTACCACAAAATACCACAGTAGGAACAGGCAATTTTTATGTTTTTATTTTTATTTTTAAAGATCCAGTTCCGAAAGCTATGGTACATCTATATTTGTCATTGTGTTCATAGGTGGACATGAAAGCAGGTGATGGACTGCACAAGTTTTATATGCCAGTTGCCACTTTATGTTGAAAACTACCTAGAAATAGTTTTCTGTCTGTGTTACATCCCAACTGTGTTACATCTGTCTGTGTTACATCCCAACACATCATAGATGTACATGCTAAAAAATGTATTTAAATATTGAAACTTCTGACCACTATTGATCAGAGTAGTGGTCTGTAACATTGACAGTCAAATAAATGTGTTTTCCCAGCAAGCCATTTTCCCTGTTAGTGCTGGCTATTCATAACAAAACAAAGACCACCAAAAACTTTATTCAAAACCAGAACCAAAACCCCAAATATTTTAAAGGCAAAATAAAAATACCAAGCCAAGTGAGCATCTCTATGTATTTCATATGTATTTGATATCAAGAATATCTTTTAGCAGGTCTGTTAAAGCAGTCCTAAACCCCAAAGTCAGGCTTTCAGGATATCCCAGCTTCAGCGGAGGTGGCTCAATCAGTCCCTGCTTCAGCACAGCTCGCTCAATCAGTCCCTGCTTCAGCACAGGTGACTCAATCAGAGGCTGATTGAGTGATTGTGCCACCTGTGCTAATGCTGGAATATCCTGAAAAGTTAACCTGTTGGGGGGGGGGGGCTTGATGACTGGAGTTGAGTCCCCGTGTGTTAAAGAAATGTGCCTTGAATGTGCTTTTCAGGCCCTTCACTTTTACCTTTCTTCCTTACAGATCAGTTTTTAAATTCCTCTGCTGTGAACCCTCCACCGACCTGCAGTGCTCCTGCAGTCACCACTGCTTACCCTTCATGGAGCAACAGCTTCCACCCAGTAGGGAGGAATACAGAAGTCTACAGACATGGGGCCCAAGGCATGATTTTGCAACAAGGGTCTGCAGGAACACCAATGTATCTACAGCAGATCCCACAGGCAACACGCGCTTACCCTCGTGTATCGGACATGAACGGAGGATTCTACCACACTGCTACAGGAGGATACACAGGATTTGCAGGACAGGTTAGGGGAGAAGCCACAACGCAGCCTGTTACTTTCCGTCCCAACACACATTTGGAAAGACGTGCTACAATAGGGCCTTGTATAATGGCCACCCAGTATGCACAACTTCAGCAGCCAACATTCATACCCCTTAGAGGAATGCACGTTCAGGATAGGACATACCATCCAGTTCCTGGCCAATATGCTCCAACTGGTGGCAACACAGCACAGATTGGCTCCTTCTTACAGACACCCACTGGGCAGCCAATAACCTCCCCCAGGGGGAAAAGCCCAAGACCGTCCTATCCACTGGCTCATTATTCGGCAGCCCCTGATCCCCAAGCAACCAGGATAGCCGAAAACGTAAAAGTAGGAGGAGTGTCAGGTGGGTAAGGCAAACCAGGTTCAGTTGGGGGAGCACAAGGGGCAAAAAAGGAGAGATATAGATGCCCAAATCATAGCATTTCCCCCAGTTTTTGCTATTGCAGCTAAACGTTTGTGGATGTTCCTTAAGTTGAATGCCGCTTTGTTACATAAATTGATAATATGCAAAACTGAGTATCTACTGTAGTGTATTGGTTTTCCCATTGACAAATAACACACAGGGACTTGTGAAACTCTTGTTGGCCTTTTATCATAATCTGCCCTCTTTATCACTAATGATATCCCCACCAATAAAACCTACTTCTCTTCGTCTTCATCACTCCACCATCATTATTGTGATAAAACATGGATATCTCCCATAATTTTGCATTGTGTACAGTAGTTCTTTGCACTGATTTCCATGTGTAATTAGCTTCATTCCCTTTCCCCACTGCATTGTGTTGCAGACCTTACAAGGTGAGATATGGATAATCTTTACTAATCATTGTTCAAAATCTTCTCCTTGACCGATACCATTACCTGTTATAAAGATCTTTAATTACGGTCATTCGCCACTGTAGTGTTACAAATATATAGAACTCTACAGTATGTAGTCCTCGCCAATACTGAAGGGATTAAGCATGTGTTTGCTTTTCTTCCTTTGTGTTATTATGTACAATGTGTTGGTATTTATGATAATTGATTATTTCTCCTTTTTGATTTTGTTTCAGTGGGTCAGACTTCGCTTGGAGCCCAACATATTTCCCAGGCCAGTTTAATTACACAAGGAGCAGTTCAGCTTGCTGCTAATGAAAAAAGTGAACCGCTTCTAATGTACCCAACTCAACCAGCTCGGAAGCTGAGCCACCTCTCAAAGTTACATATTGATGTGCAAAGCAACAAAGAGTTATGTGTGCCAGTGTGGAAAAGGGGTGGGTTAAAAGATATGGAGAAGAGATCTTCAGAGGTGAAGGCCCCCTCACATATTGCTCAGAAGGTTCGTAATAACGTGCTGAGTTCAGTGAAGACTGAGTGTCCGTCAAAGTCTGAGGGGGTACCAAAGTGCTCCACAGTGGAAACAAAGAAGAAAAAGATCCTTTATTCAGCTGCAAAGGATCAAGTCCCTCAAACTGCACTGCAAAAGAAGGTAAAACCAATGTCAAAGCCAGTAAATCATTCTTCTGCTCCTATACCAGGGAAGTCACCCCATGGCCCACAATCTGGTGACGAGGCTGTTCTGTTAAAAAAGATGAAACGTGTTTGTCTCTCAGGTGCCCACATTTCCAATAAGGTATCTGAAAAGATGCAGCAAAGCCGCGAAGGTTCAATGGATGCAAAGACACCTGCTGTTACTCATATTAATCCTAAACTGAAGAAAACTCAGGAGATCGGGATCAAACGTAAAAATGCAAAAACTCCTGCAGTTACTCATAGTCCTGAGCGCAAGACACCTCAGGAGATGGGGATCAAACGTAAACAGAACAGCAATATCAAGCAGCTAGTGAAGAAAACAAAGAACCAGACCAGCGTTTTCAGTTTTGAGCAAGCGCTGGCTTGTGGTACTGATAATAACCCCAAAGCTCTCAAAAGAAAAAGTGCTAATCAGCCTGGAGTGAATTCAGAAGTCCTTGGGAAGGGCAAGAAGTCATTGGAACCTTCTGAACAAGGAAAGGTGAAAGCCCATCACAGCAACCTCAGCCTCCAAATGATTAACTCTGTTCAAGTATTTCACCCATTGGGTAAAAAAGCAGGTCCCACAGGTCCAGGGGCTCCCGCAGGATCCATTACACTTGGAAATAAGCTTGGATCAATGCAAGGACGCCAAAGCCAGACTTCTGCTTCTCATGTTCAGTGGTCTCTTACTGATGCGATTAAAAGGTTCATGGCCAAAAAACAGGACAGTATTTCTGGAATTAAAGGAGTCGGTATTAATGCCAGGCCTAGGCTATTTAAAATACATGAGTACACAAGACCTGACATTAAAACCAGTGAAATCAAACAACATGGGGAAAACAAAGCTTCAATTATAGAGAATCCCAAACACTTCCCAGTGATATCCATAGAACAGGAAGCTGCAGTAAGATGCATTGAAAAGGTCAGCCAAACCCCTATCCCCATTCCAGCTCCTGGCACTAAAACCAGTGTAATCAAACAACGTGGGGAAAACAAAGCTTCAGTTATAGAGAATCCCAAACACTTCCCAGTGATATCCATAGAACGGAAAGCTGCAGTGACATGCATTAAAAAGGTCAGCCAAACCACTATCCCCATTCAAGCTCCTTTCAACCTGCAGCACCAGCTTTCTAACCTGCAGCTTCCTATCAATGTACCCAGTAGAGTGGACAACTTCACTCCATCCTTCTGTCAACAGCCTCTCCAAGAGCTTGAGGTCTCCATACCTATTCCACCAGAACAGAGAGAGGAACGAGAGGCTATGAAAAGGAAAGCACAACTGGAGAGGGAGTAAGCCTGTCAACATACCTCCAATGGGAGGCTACAGTGCTTTGTTTAGAGGCAGGAGGATCATAACATTTCTAAACGTTACGGATACCCACCATCCAGACTTATTTCCCCCATGAGCTACTTAGGCCCTAAAAAACAAAACAAAAAAAAACCCTGACTAATCTGTAACTGATGCCAAGCTCTGTGACTATCTGTAAATAAGAGTTATATTTATAAGTCAGTTTGTAATATATTTTACTAAGAATATATTTAAAACTCTTCAATAAAATGTATCTATTTTTAATTGAACTCTTTATTTACTAAAGAAATTATTTACAAATGCCAAGGATTATTGAAATTCTGCAAATTAACTTTAGATTACCCTCTTGATGATACGAGAGAGAGAGAGAGAGAGAGAGAGAGAGAGAGAGAGAGAGAGAGAGAGAGAGAGAGAGAGAGAGAGAGAGAGAGAGAGAGAGATGAGTAAGTCAGACCCCACATATGAGAGAGAAACAGATAAATATTTAACTATATGCTTTGTCATGTTGGATGTTGGATGTATGTATGTACTGTATGTCTTTATTTATATAGCGCCATTTATGTAGAAAGCGCTTCACCGCAGTAATACACGTGACAATCATATAAATAATACAAATAACAGATCATGGGAATAAGTGCTTCAGACATAAAAGTAACATTTAGGAAAAGGAGTCCCTGCTCCGAAGAGCTTACAATCTAATTGGTACTGTAGGTAGAACATACAGAGACAGTAGAAGGGCGTTCTGGTAAGTGCGTCTGCAATGGGCCAAGCTTTTTGTATGCGGTCTATAGTATCAGCCACGGAGCTACTCACATGCTTCTTTAAGCAGATGTGTTAGAATGTGGGTCTTAAAGGTGGATAGAGAAGGTGCTAGTCGGGTATTGAGGGGAAGGGCATTCCAGAGGTGAGGGCAGTCAGTGAGAAAGGTTTAAGGCGAGAGAGGGCTTTAGATACAAAAGGGGTAGATAGAAGACATCATTGGGCGGATCGCAAGAGTCGGGATGGTGCATAGCGAGAAATTAGAGCTGAGCTGTAAGGAGGGGCAGAAGAGTGTAAAGCTTTAAAAGTGAGGAGGAGAATTGAGTGTGAGATACGGGATTTGATAGGAAGCCAGGAGAGGGATTTCAGCAGGGGAGACGCTGAGACAGATTTAGGAAAGAGTAGAGTGATTCTGGCAGCAGCGTTTAGGATAGATTGTAGGGGAGACAGGTGAGAGGCAGTAAGACCGGACAGCAGAAGGTTCCAGTATTTGAGATGGTAGAGAATGAGGGTCTGTGTCAGAGTTTTAGCTGTCGAGCAACAGTGGAAGGGCGTATCTTTGTAATATTGCGGAGGAAAAAACGACAGGTTTAGCTAACTTTTGAATGTGAGAGAGGAGTCTGTGACCCCCAGGGCAGCGTGCTTGGGCTACTGCATGTATAGTAGTTCTTCCAACAGTAATGTGGAAGGTGGTAGTAGGGCCAGGTTTGGCATGAAATATAAGGAGTTCTGTTTTTGACATGTTAAATTTAAGTCGGCAGAGAATCATGTTGCATTGGGCTTCTCTTCCTTGTGTTTATACTGTACAATGTCACATACCCAGTAGCACTCCTTAAGACAAATATATATGGTGAGGTGGGTCTGGGGTTGAGTTTACATGGGTTTGTGTGCGCAGATTTAAATTGTTTGGAGGTCTGTGACTCCTCCCCGTTTCCAAACTTACTCTGCCCACATTTAAAGCAGCAGTCCAAGCTGTCGTTTAAAAAAAAAAAATCCCTTTGATATGTGCATCAATACAATCCACACATTGATAAGTAATTAGCTAAGTTGCGATTGATCGGTGAAGATTCGGCTCGGGGGTTCACTAAATGGTTGCCAGTGCAGCAGAAGAGGACCAAAAATGCAAAGTTCTCTGGGGTGATCATGTGACCAGGCAGTCACTGGATACAATTGAGTTTTGCACAGCTAGGGAGAGGGCAGTGTTCAAAAAAAGGGGGGGGGGTTGCCAGAGCCTGTTTCAAAAGAGGAAGGGGGTGTGACTTTGTAAATGGTTGCTATAGAAACAAAAAATGATTGTTACATTATGATACATTAAAATTTTAATTCAGAGTTGTTTAAAAAAAAAGTACTACTACTAGTAGCATTATACTAAAAAATAATACAGACGCACAGTAATACCCTCTATAGATATACCAAGAATTGTTAAGTGTGAGTGTGTGTGTGTGTGAGTTTATGACATGTGGAAGGAAGGTGGAGGGGTGAGAGTCATGGCGAGGGGAGGGGGGTGAAGGAGAGACATGGCGAGGGGAGGGGGGTGAAAGAGACATGGCGAGGGGAGGAGGGTGAAAGAGAGACATAGGGAGGGGGGTGAAATAGAGACATGGGAATGGGTTTAAAAGAGAGACATGGGGAGGGGTGAAAGAGACATGGGGAGCAGGTGAAAGAGACATGGGGAGTGGGTGAAAGAGTCATGGGGAGCGGCGGTGAAGAGACATGGGAGCAGGGGTGAAGAGACATGGGGAGAGGGGTTGAAAGAGACATTGGGAGGGGAGGGTAAAAGAGACATGGGGAGGTGATCGAGTGACATTTAGTGGGGGGGTGATAGAGAGACATTTGGAGGGGGGATGATAGAGAAACACGGGGAGGGGGTGCAAGAGACATAGAGAGGGGGGTGAAAGAGAGCCATGGGGTGGGGCGTGAAAAAGAGACATGGGGAGAGGGGTGAAAGAGACATGGGGAGGGAGGCGATAGAGAGACATGAGGAGGGAGGCGATAGAGAGACATGGGGGGATGAAAGAGACATGGGGAGGGGGGGTGAAAGAAAGACATGGGGGGAGTGAAAGAAAGCCATGGGGAGGGTGGGTCCATGATCCTCAGTTGCTTGAAGAGTAGGCCCGGGTGAGTAGTTTTTTCTTCTTCACAGGTCCGGGAGATGTTGATCGGACAGCTTCTTAGGGTCAAATAAGACATGACAGACCTTATATAAGGCCTGTGACATCACATTTGACTGACAAATGATATATCCACCAATCTAATTGGTGGATGTACCATGTGATGGCTTCCATTTTATTTTTTGGCAGAAATGACATCATCTTAAGTGATCGGATAATAAAAGAACTATTGGATCTCAATATAAATGTAGAAAATATGCAGGGCCAAAGCTATGACAATGCTGCAAATATGCGGGGAAAGCATAATGGAGTTCAAAGACATGTTGAACATGAACCCACGTGCGTTTTATGTACCATGTAGTTCTCATTATTGGAACCTAGTGGTTAACAACACTGCCAAACCCAATATAGGTGCCATTTAATTTTTGGGCTTAATTCAACCGTTGTATAATTTCTTCCCCAGGTCCACCAACAGATAGATCATTCTTTTAAAATCCTTACATAATTTAACATTAAAGAGAGTTTGTCAAACACGTTGGGAGTCTCGTATTGATGCAGTTAGACCAATTCGATACCATCTGGGAGCGCTCTATGTTGCGTTAGTGTATATCAAAGAAGATGTGACATTTAAAAGTGAACATCATGGCCCCCAGAGTAGAGCTGTTGCGTACACTCTCGCAAAATGTATTTGTGACTATAAATTCATATGTTGTGTAATATTTTGGTATGACATATTAAGTACAATCAATCCAGTGAGCAAGCAGGTTATAAACTATGACAAAAACAAGTCCAAAGACCAAATCTGGGGCTCCAATAAACAATCCCAACAGTAGATTTGGGGCCCTGTTTGTTTAAATCAAAAACACTACAGTAATGTCCAATCCTTTGTCTCATAAATAGAAAGGTATCCTTACCAACTCCACTTATAAATGGTGTAAATGATCAGTCTAGGGGTTAACAGTATATACATGTAGAAAAGATGGCGCCTAGCTGGTTCTGCTCTGTTATTGAGCTATCACAAATCAGCTGTAAATGTTCACATGGAATGGCACCTAGTTAACTTTTTAAATCAATAACTGTAGACTTGCTAGTCGGCCAATATCATAGACTCTATCCTCAATAATAACAAAGTTCATTACAAGCGACTCTACGGAAAAACTCTTCGCCAGGCCATTTTGGATGACACCAAAGGAGATTATGAAACCAAAGGGTGCATCAGTTCAATCCTGCTCCTGTGGGTTGCTGCAGGGCACCTTTTGGTGTGTTGTTCGCTAGGGAGATAGTACAAAGTGAAAAATGTGCGATGCACAACCGGAACGAAAAAATAAATGAACTGGAGAGAGTGTACAGTAACTACACAATTTGCTTTTAATAACTCATCTAATCAAATGACCGGCAACAAAAGCGCGCGCACACAGAGGTTTTCAAACATCTCTATGGAGCTTGGTCCCACCCCCCGTTCGCGTCACGTGTCACTCACGCGCGGCGCGCTCACGGGACGATCGTGCACCACTCCCTAGCTGCGACACAACACCCGTAACAATGCCCACCTGTCTCCTGCGCTCTGCGTCCAATCACAGCTCCCGCGGGGGCCACACCTCCGTTCCGCCTCTCACTTTCATTGCTCCAGTCCTCCTATTTAATCTCTGCTTGCTCAGTTACACATTGCTGAGCATAGACCATAGTAGCCTTGTGTTCCTACATTCCTGCTTTGCCTTGCGCCTTGCCTCTCTTGCTTTCAGTTTGACCTCATGTGTACCGACCCGGCTAGACTCTTGGACGCTCTCTGTATAACGACCCCAGCTTGCCCTCGACTACCTGCATCTCTCCATCCCTGACCACGGATATAGGACATTCTTTTAACCCACCAGCTCCAACCCTCGACCTCGGCACAACGGACATCTACCGTTACTGGCTCCTCCCCATGACCGCGGCAAGTATCTGGACTACCCTCTCTCTCAAACCCGACCCGGCTACGCTGACAATCCAGGCGTGCCTCCACTGCTGTGGGTGCGCAGTTTCTACTTTCCCACCTCAGTACCGGGGGTCCGCCTTGTTCGTGGTGAGTGCAAGGGTCACAATTAGAGAGGGTTGGGTTACCTTACAATGCATCTGATCTCAGACGCGCTATTAGAGAGGGTTGGGGCTCCTTTGAATGCATCTGATCTCAGACGCGCTATTAGAGAAAGTTGGGATTCCTTACAATGCAGATTTCAGACGCGCTGTTAGAGAGGGTTGGGGCTCCTTACAATGTATTTGATCAATGCATTGTAAGGAACCCCAACCCTCTCTAGTGTGTATTTGTGAACTGTAAGGTGCTTGACTAATACACTGGAAGAATATCATTGTTTTCGATAAAAAATATCAAAGAATTTGTTACTTTAACGAGAGCTTTCTCTTTTTTTGAATCTCCAATATACTATTTGCCAAGTGGGACTGATGAAATCACTAAAAACTACTGTAGCAGGTCCCCTTTGGTTGTCAATACGTTACTTTGAAGTGGAAGGGAGAGACCTACTGAGGCCAATATACTAAGCATCGCAAACTGAGCGGGGGGAGGGGTGGAGGGTTTCGGCGCATGTCAAACTTCAATTGCACTCGTGTACTAAGTTCAAATTTCTCCATCTGCGCCCAGCCCCAAAATGCTGTTTAGCGCACAGAAATGGATTGCACTTGGTGTATAAAAGTCAATGGTACATACTAATATCTATATAAATATATACAGTGTTCGACAAATCACCCAAAAATCTACTCGCCCAACCAAAAATTCTACTCGCCACCTAGTCCCGCCCCCAACCCCGCCCCTAGTCCCGCCCCAACCCCGCCCCTAGTCCCGCCCCCAACCCCGCCCCCAAGCCAGCTTTAACATAAAACATATGAATGAAATCCATTTAAATGACAAATATATTTATTGTATTACATTATACTACAATTAGCCCTTGTTACGTGTGTGTGTGTGTCTGTGTAAATGTCGATCTAGAAATAAAAGCCAGGTGTGAATGACTAGTTTCCTGCACCCCTTAATCAGTGTCTGGATGCCCCCGCTTCACAATATCTAAAGCAGAACCCCCACTCACCTGCGCTCCGGCGTCATGACGTCACGTTGCCCTAGTAACGTGACGTCACATGACCTCACAGCGTCATTTTGATGCCGCGTTGCCATGGCGACGCAGGAAGGAAGCCGCCGGAGCCTAGGTAAGTGAAGGTTTACAGAGGCCCTGCAGCTCCCCCGGCACTTAATTTAAGTGCCTTCGGGAAACGCGCGGGGCCTCTGTAAACCCCACGCCCCCCAGCCGGCAGTCTTGCGCCCCCCATGGGGGTCGCGCCCCCCTGTTTGCGCACCGCTGTTCTAGAAATCCAATCGGATAAGGCTCTTTCTGCACGCTTTTGCACAACTCCCAGCTACTAGAATATCCCCCTGTGTCTATCCAAGAGGAGGTTTTAGTGTACTGACAAAAAACATCCCAAAATAAATTGTAATTAAGGCCGCGAGGTGTCACTGTATATAGAACATAGATCCAGTAGCACTCTCATTGTAAAAGACTCATCTCTATCCCCCCACAAATAAGCAGGGGGACCCATTCAAAGCCCATAATGCGTATGTCTGAAGCATTAAAGCAAAGTGCAGTGCTGTACCAAAGTAGTAGTTTAGTTTAGACTGCCCTTGAATGGAGTTGAACACTTCCCCAGTGCTGGAATTAGACATAAAAGGTCTATGCAGCAACATAGTGTAGTTGTGTTTAGACGCATGGCTCTATTTTTTGGAGCAGAGCCGCAGCATATATACTGTAAGAACATTTTCTTACTTCTGACGCGGTATGTTAGACTTATGGCACTTCCGATATGGAGGATTGTTTTGGGCAAATAAAAGGTTAAAAAAAAGTATCAGAGAAATGCAACTTGTGACGCATCTCATTTTAATCTGTGCACCATGTAACTGCCCCCAACTCATCCTACTCACTCTCCCCAAGGTGCAAATTGGGGCAGAGACGCAGAATGTGATACATCTGATTATAATCTGTGCACCATGTAACTCCCCTCAACTCCTCCTACTGACTCTCCCCAAGGTACAAGCTGGGGCAGAGACGCAGACTGTGATACATCTCATTATAATCTGTGCACCATGTAACTCCCCCCAACTCCTCCTACTGACTCTCCCCAAGGTACAAGCTGGGGCAGAGACGCAGACTGTGATACATCTCATTATAATCTGTGTGCCATGTAACTCCTCCCCAACTCCTCCTACTGACTCTCCCCAAGGTGCATGCTGGGGCAGAGACGCAGACTGTGATACATCTCATTATAATCTGTGATACTTTATCTTGCCATGAAGTCAATGCATTTGAACCCAGTGATACAGTATGTTGATCCCACTGCTGTCAGTGGCACTGTCCATATGTGTACTTGTGTCACCCAATGTATGTAATACAATGTATCACAGTAGCTGTGATTTTTATGACTGCTACTCAAGTTAACCACTTCTCAACCACTTGAAATTAAATGTCATTTCTCTATTATGACATCACGAGACAGTATCATTGAGCCTCCTAGGAGATGCCATCAGCAGTGTTCTGTAATGACATCATGGAATCGCCTTAGAGACTGAGATAAATACACAAATGTAAACTTGTTTGTGCGTGACTTGAATTAGTTCCCGAAGGAAACCGTTAGTTTTGTGGACATCTCAGAGATAGGAAAAGTGTGGCGCTGTACGGAGAGACTAATTATCTCCACCTTAACTCTGTATCATGGCAGGTAGGAAGCAACGTGACCTTTACATACCCAAAAAGAAATGGATAATATCTATATTTCTGAACTGTTTACTTTCACAATGTTTTATGGGGTACAGAACAGATAACATGACTCCTATCAATGGATGGGAGAAAGAAGACGGATGGGGTGGGGGGGCGGGGGGGAGGGACGGAGGTAGACAACACCCAGGGGGGTTAGGTACCTGGCCTTTATTGGATAATATTTTTTTTTATAAATGTCAAAACTGATTTATTATAGATACATACATACATATTTGTTTTATTGTATTTACTTTTATATCTGGCTTTTAATTGAAAATCTTAAATGATTTGAACAGTAATGTATAGAAAAGAACACATGTACTGTATACATAAATGTCAAAGCGGCAAACGTCTATGGGATCTATGGGATAGTCAAAAAAGACACAGGAACCTTAGTGTAAGTTTAGGTCAATAACTATTGGACCAATTCTACACCGTGGGGTGTAATGTTCGACTACTTTCAGCCATATCCTTAAATTATTGTCTACAGCAGTGTTTTTCAACCACGGATCCTAGGAACCCTAGGATTCCCCGGGCATCCCTAAAGGGTTCGCTGTCATTTTCAGGTCATTTTAAAATTGTACTTAATACAGAAGAATTTACAGTACAATGCATCTTATCTCAGACGCGCTATTGGAGAGGGTTGGGGTTCCTTACAATGCATCTGATCTCAGACGCGCTATTAGAGAGGGTTGGGGCTCCTTACAATGCATCTGATCTCAGACGCACTATTAGATAGGGTTAGGGTATATTACAATGCATCTCATCTTAGACTCGTTGTTAGAGAGGGTTGGGGTCCCTCAGAATTTCACATATGGTTCCTTAACCAAAAAAAGGTTGGAAACCACTACTCTACAGTAATACAAAGGCCCCAAGAAAGACAAAGCCACAAAACGAGGGCAGAATCTGCCACTTGATTTACAGATATAGTTGACCTGAGTGCTCCTCCAGATACCTCAATATACCAGACGTCTCAGAATACCACACCATAATATTACCACAAAATACCACAGTAGGAACAGGCAATTTTTATGTTTTTATTTTTATTTTTAAAGATCCAGTTCCGAAAGCTATGGTACATCTATATTTGTCATTGTGTTCATAGGTGGACATGAAAGCAGGTGATGGACTGCACAAGTTTTATATGCCAGTTGCCACTTTATGTTGAAAACTACCTAGAAATAGTTTTCTGTCTGTGTTACATCCCAACTGTGTTACATCTGTCTGTGTTACATCCCAACACATCATAGATGTACATGCTAAAAAATGTATTTAAATATTGAAACTTCTGACCACTATTGATCAGAGTAGTGGTCTGTAACATTGATAGTCAAATAAATGTGTTTTCCCAGCAAGCCATTTTCCCTGTTAGTGCTGGCTATTCATAACAAAACAAAGACCACCAAAAACTTTATTCAAAACCAGAACCAAAACCCCAAATATTTTAAAGGCAAAATAAAAATACCAAGCCAAGTGAGCATCTCTATGTATTTCATATGTATTTGATATCAAGAATATCTTTTAGCAGGTCTGTTAAAGCAGTCCTAAACCCCAAAGTCAGGCTTTCAGGATATCCCAGCTTCAGCGGAGGTGGCTCAATCAGTCCCTGCTTCAGCACAGCTCGCTCAATCAGTCCCTGCTTCAGCACAGGTGACTCAATCAGAGGCTGATTGAGTGATTGTGCCACCTGTGCTAATGCTGGAATATCCTGAAAAGTTAACCTGTTGGGGGGGGGGGGGGGCTTGATGACTGGAGTTGAGTCCCCGTGTGTTAAAGAAATGTGCCTTGAATGTGCTTTTCAGGCCCTTCACTTTTACCTTTCTTCCTTACAGATCAGTTTTTAAATTCCTCTGCTGTGAACCCTCCACCGACCTGCAGTGCTCCTGCAGTCACCACTGCTTACCCTTCATGGAGCAACAGCTTCCACCCAGTAGGGAGGAATACAGAAGTCTACAGACATGGGGCCCAAGGCATGATTTTGCAACAAGGGTCTGCAGGAACACCAATGTATCTACAGCAGATCCCACAGGCAACACGCGCTTACCCTCGTGTATCGGACATGAACGGAGGATTCTACCACACTGCTACAGGAGGATACACAGGATTTGCAGGACAGGTTAGGGGAGAAGCCACAACGCAGCCTGTTACTTTCCGTCCCAACACACATTTGGAAAGACGTGCTACAATAGGGCCTTGTATAATGGCCACCCAGTATGCACAACTTCAGCAGCCAACATTCATACCCCTTAGAGGAATGCACGTTCAGGATAGGACATACCATCCAGTTCCTGGCCAATATGCTCCAACTGGTGGCAACACAGCACAGATTGGCTCCTTCTTACAGACACCCACTGGGCAGCCAATAACCTCCCCCAGGGGGAAAAGCCCAAGACCGTCCTATCCACTGGCTCATTATTCGGCAGCCCCTGATCCCCAAGCAACCAGGATAGCCGAAAACGTAAAAGTAGGAGGAGTGTCAGGTGGGTAAGGCAAACCAGGTTCAGTTGGGGGAGCACAAGGGGCAAAAAAGGAGAGATATAGATGCCCAAATCATAGCATTTCCCCCAGTTGTTGCTATTGCAGCTAAACGTTTGTGGATGTTCCTTAAGTTGAATGCCGCTTTGTTACATAAATTGATAATATGCAAAACTGAGTATCTACTGTAGTGTATTGGTTTTCCCATTGACAAATAACACACAGGGACTTGTGAAACTCTTGTTGGCCTTTTATCATAATCTGCCCTCTTTATCACTAATGATATCCCCACCAATAAAACCTACTTCTCTTCGTCTTCATCACTCCACCATCATTATTGTGATAAAACATGGATATCTCCCATAATTTTGCATTGTGTACAGTAGTTCTTTGCACTGATTTCCATGTGTAATTAGCTTCATTCCCTTTCCCCACTGCATTGTGTTGCAGACCTTACAAGGTGAGATATGGATAATCTTTACTAATCATTGTTCAAAATCTTCTCCTTGACCGATACCATTACCTGTTATAAAGATCTTTAATTACGGTCATTCGCCACTGTAGTGTTACAAATATATAGAACTCTACAGTATGTAGTCCTCGCCAATACTGAAGGGATTAAGCATGTGTTTGCTTTTCTTCCTTTGTGTTATTATGTACAATGTGTTGGTATTTATGATAATTGATTATTTCTCCTTTTTGATTTTGTTTCAGTGGGTCAGACTTCGCTTGGAGCCCAACATATTTCCCAGGCCAGTTTAATTACACAAGGAGCAGTTCAGCTTGCTGCTAATGAAAAAAGTGAACCGCTTCTAATGTACCCAACTCAACCAGCTCGGAAGCTGAGCCACCTCCCAAAGTTACATATTGATGTGCAAAGCAACAAAGAGTTATGTGTGCCAGTGTGGAAAAGGGGTGGGTTAAAAGATATGGAGAAGAGATCTTCAGAGGTGAAGGCCCCCTCACATATTGCTCAGAAGGTTCGTAATAACGTGCTGAGTTCAGTGAAGACTAAGTGTCCGTCAAAGTCTGAGGGGGTACCAAAGTGCTCCACAGTGGAAACAAAGAAGAAAAAGATCCTTTCTTCAGCTGCAAAGGATCAAGTCCCTCAAACTGCACTGCAAAAGAAGGTAAAACCAATGTCAAAGCCAGTAAATCATTCTTCTGCTCCTATACCAGGGAAGTCACCCCATGGCCCACAATCTGGTGACGAGGCTGTTCTGTTAAAAAAGATGAAACGTGTTTGTCTCTCAGGTGCCCACATTTCCAATAAGGTATCTGAAAAGATGCTGCAAAGCCGTGAAGGTTCAATGGATGCAAAGACACCTGCTGTTACTCATATTAATCCTAAACTGAAGAAAACTCAGGAGATGGGGATCAAACGTAAAGATGCAAAGACTCCTGCAGTTACTCATAGTCCTGAACGGAAGACACCTCAGGAGATGGGGATCAAACTTAAAAATGCAAAGACTCCTGCAGTTACTCATTGTCCTGAGCGGAAGACACCTCAGGAGATCGGGATCAAACGTAAATATGCAAAAACACCTGCAGTTACTCATAGTCCTGAGCGGAAGACCCCTCAGGAGATGGGGATCAAACTTAAAAATGCAAAGACTCCTGCAGTTACTCATTGTCCTGAGCGGAAGACACCTCAAGAGATGGGGATCAAACGTAAACAGAACAGCAATATCAAGCAGCTAGTGAAGAAAACAAAGAACCAGACCAGCGTTTTCAGTTTTGAGCAAGCTCTCAAAAGAAAAAGTGCTAATCAGCCTGGAGTGAATTCAGAAGTCCTTGGGAAGGGCAAGAAGTCATTGGAACCTTCTGAACAAGGAAAGGTGAAAGCCCATCACAGCAACCTCAGCCTCCAAATGATTAACTCTGTTCAAGTATTTCACCCATTGGGTAAAAAAGCAGGTCCCACAGGTCCAGGGGCTCCCGCAGGATCCATTACACTTGGAAATAAGCTTGGATCAATGCAAGGACGCCAAAGCCAGACTTCTGCTTCTCATGTTCAGTGGTCTCTTACTGATGCGATTAAAAGGTTCATGGCCAAAAAACAGGACAGTATTTCTGGAATTAAAGGAGTCGGTATTAATGCCAGGCCTAGGCTATTTAAAATACATGAGTACACAAGACCTGACATTAAAACCAGTGAAATCAAACAACATGGGGAAAACAAAGCTTCAATTATAGAGAATCCCAAACACTTCCCAGTGATATCCATAGAACAGGAAGCTGCAGTAAGATGCATTGAAAAGGTCAGCCAAACCCCTATCCCCATTCCAGCTCCTGGCACTAAAACCAGTGTAATCAAACAACGTGGGGAAAACAAAGCTTCAGTTATAGAGAATCCCAAACACTTCCCAGTGATATCCATAGAACGGAAAGCTGCAGTGACATGCATTAAAAAGGTCAGCCAAACCACTATCCCCATTCAAGCTCCTTTCAACCTGCAGCACCAGCTTTCTAACCTGCAGCTTCCTATCAATGTACCCAGTAGAGTGGACAACTTCACTCCATCCTTCTGTCAACAGCCTCTCCAAGAGCTTGAGGTCTCCATACCTATTCCACCAGAACAGAGAGAGGAACGAGAGGCTATGAAAAGGAAAGCACAACTGGAGAGGGAGTAAGCCTGTCAACATACCTCCAATGGGAGGCTACAGTGCTTTGTTTAGAGGCAGGAGGATCATAACATTTCTAAACGTTACGGATACCCACCATCCAGACTTATTTCCCCCATGAGATACTTAGGCCCTAAAAAACAAAACAAAAAAAACCCCTGACTAATCTGTAACTGATGCCAAGCTCTGTGACTATCTGTAAATAAGAGTTATATTTATAAGTCAGTTTGTAATATATTTTACTAAGAATATATTTAAAACTCTTCAATAAAATGTATCTATTTTTAATTGAACTCTTTATTTACTAAAGAAATTATATACAAATGCCAAGGGTTATTGAAATTCTGCAAATTAACTTTAGATTACCCTCTTGATGATACGAGAGAGAGAGAGAGAGAGAGAGAGAGAGAGAGAGAGAGAGAGAGAGAGAGAGAGAGAGAGAGAGAGAGAGAGAGAGATGAGTAAGTCAGACCCCACATATGAGAGAGAAACAGATAAATATTTAACTATATGCTTTGTCATGTTGGATGTTGGATGTATGTATGTACTGTATGTCTTTATTTATATAGTGCCATTTATGTAGAAAGCGCTTCACCGCAGTAATACACGTGACAATCATATAAATAATACAAATAACAGATCATGGGAATAAGTGCTTCAGACATAAAAGTAACATTTAGGAAAAGGAGTCCCTGCTCCGAAGAGCTTACAATCTAATTGGTAGGTGGAACATACAGAGACAGTAGGAGGGCGTTCTCGTAAGTGCGTCTGCAATGGGCCAAGCTTTTTGTATGCGGTCTATAGTATCAGCCACGGAGCTACTCACATGCTTCTTTAAGCAGATGTGTTAGAATGTGGGTCTTAAAGGTGGATAGAGAGGGTGCTAGTCGGGTATTGAGGGGAAGGGCACTCCAGAGGTGAGGGGCAGTCAGTGAGAAAGGTTTAAGGCGAGAGAGGGCTTTATGGACAAAAGATAGTTTCCGTTGGCGCCTATATTAACAACTACTATAAAAGGATATACGAAAACCAAGCCTGTTGGCTGTGAAGAAACGTGGCTACTCACGGTGTGCTTGAAAGAAAAGAAAAAGCACAACACATAGCGTAATACTGTAGAATGTAAGACAAACAACACTTAAGACAACATATAACAGCTGAGAACTGGATGGGTGAATTTAACACAATAAAAACATTTAATAACAGTTAATAATTAATATAATGCACAATACACATGGACATATATTATGTGAACAAGTAAAATGAATGAATTAATGGTTCTAATACTCCGTAGCACCAATGATGATGGTTGCAATGCCTACTCACCAGATGGAATAGGTTTGCAGGCAGTGGATAATTTAGAGAGTATCCCCTCTCATTTCTTTAAGCTGCTCTCTGCTAACTGGCGTCTCCGTCTGCTCGTGGATGTAACTCATCAAACAGGAACTCCTGCAACACGCTGGGGAGGACGTCCGGTAGATGGTAAACAGCAGCAGCTGATTCGGCACGCCGTCGGCAACGGGAAACTAGCCGGTTAGTGGCGCACACAGATTCGCCAATGCGTGGGGATACTGACACCAAGGTGCTGGGTATTAAAATCGCCACCCTACGCGTTTCGAGAGCGCTCTGCTCTCTTCCTCAGGGGTATATGAAATAAAAGTCCAGAGACATCCTTTAAATACAGGGTCCGCAATTTTAGTAAGTAATTTCACCTGCAGCTGATTGCACATGCGCAGTGGAAAAAATGAGGTAGTTCTTGAAAATGGTTGTGTAATCAAACACATGCGCAATTGAACAGTCAAAAATGCTATTGCAAAAAGCTACTACAATTTGTATACAGCTGTTATACGTAACAAACAACATTGACATGACAAACTTATTCTGTGAATAACAAATAGCATATATAACTAACAAAATATATTTATATATTTACATAATTAATCTAAAATAAAAAATATAATCAAATTTTTTTTACGTGATACACTCATATATGAACTTTATAATCGTGATCTATAATGAATTGATGTGCCCATTGATAACTAGTGTAACTTAATATAATGATAATTAAAATATTTGTGAATGTGTTATGCTAATAATAGTGTACTTATGATATATGTAGGAGGAGCCTACTGTTAGAAGTGAAATAGACACTATTATCTGAGGTATGTCTATTGAATGGACGATGGTAATTTTAACCCACCAAAAAGGATTTCAAATCAAATTCTACATTTAAGCCCATTGGGGACAGAGTGCGTAACTCATAAATCCAATAGGATTCTCTTCTCCCCAAAAGGCTCAATGTATTTCCTCCTCTCCAGTGTGGTGTAATACACTCTATCCCTACACATCTTAGACCTTTCGGATCTCGATTGTGCACCTGAAGAAAATGATTGGACACATTGTGTGTAACTAAACCGGTTTTAATATTGTATATATGTTCGTACAAATGTCTTTTTATAGCTTTTGTGGTCATACCCACATACTGCAGACCACATGGACATTCAAGTAGATATATAACAAAAGAACTACTACATGTGATATGTTGCTTGATTTTATACTGTTTTTGGGTTTTATTTGATATAAAGTTAGTTTTTTTGGTACTGTATTTGCATGCCGTGCATTTGTTACAGAGGAAGTATCCCCCACAAAGTGCTGCATTGCGATGAAGAGGCTGCAGTGATGGACAGCTAGGTGCCAGTCTCTGTCCAGTGTAAGGGGGTCACCCCCGGTTCCCCTGATTTTCCTTTGCCCCCTGCCTTACCCCTGTGGCAGTGGGGGAAGGGGACGGCGACTTCTCCTGGCGGGCACCGCCCTCTTGGTTTTGGCGCGAGCTTCGCCCATGCGCAGTAAAGATCGCGCACGCGGTCCCCATAGAAAAGAGCTTTGCCAAGGACTACAATTCCCAGCAGCCTCAGGGGACTGCACTTTCACCTTTGTCACAGGCAGCATTGAAGCCAATAGAGCTGGCAGATTCTCATGCTGCAGAGTTGCAACAATGTTGTGTGCAGACAGGGTTTTTAGCAGTTGGAGCAGGCTAATCAGTCAGAGACCGGAGCAGCTCAGGGAAGGAGGTAGGGTACAGGAGTCGGGGACTCCCTGTACTAGGCCAGCACCCCCAGGGCCCGAGATAGCTCAGCTCCCCAGTAAGGTGAGTGTTGCCAGGGGCAGCCCTCAGGTTAGGGACCCTGCCACTTACATTAGTGGGAGCTGGGAAAGGAAGGTTACCGAGAGTTGGAGTCAGGGAGCTGTAGGGAAGGAAGGGTGCGGGGAGCGAGTGCAGCTCCTGCCCCATATAGGTACCTACACCCCAGGTAGGCCCCAACTCCCCACTAGTTTAGTGGGTAAGTGCTGAGGGAGGCCCAAGATAGGGACGCTGCCCTTAGCATAGAGTGCTGCCTTGTCAGAGTCACGGCTGTTAGTGCTGTGAGGTCTGACAGGCAGGCACCTTGTTGTGCAGCACGTTGGCTGCAGCCTCCAGTGAGCTACAGCTTGCTGCTGTAGGCGCTGGGACTAGTTAGAAAGTAGTGAGGCTGAAGGGACTTGGGTAGTTAGGGGAGTGGGACAGGTCATTACCCCCTACCGGCCATAGGAGTTCCCCAAGCCACTGCAGGTTGCTGTACTACAGGGACAGGCCCTAGGTTAGGGTTCCTGTCACGTTAGTACCACTTATATAGATAAGGACACAGCGGCTGCTGCTGTTCCTGTGGAAGCGGTTCGGACCCACGTTGGGGTCCACAGAGACTGTTTCCAGGTTGGGACCGCCCCTGGCGGTCCGCGTGCAAGGAGTTCGGTGTAGGATCAGACGGAACCATCACACGACTGATCCTTTGTGAAGTCCGTTGGAGATCCGAGCACGGGAGTGCTCGGCAGGTACTATCTAATACACAAGTGCACCCACGGGCCCTTAGTATAAATAGTGACTGCGCAGTCACAAACGATCTCTGCAAGAGTGCGGAACATTGGGTGGGGTTCTTTGGACACTGGGTGGGATCACCTGGTGTTGGGGAAGCGTCCTGCGAGACGTCGCAGTAAGTGTCTCCTTGAGAGAGGGACACCGGTTATGTTGGTACATGTCATGATATGTTATTTTATGTTCCTAAGTAAATGGTATCAGTTATTATATATCACTGTGTGTGAGTATTGATTATTGTGATTGTCCTGCGAGGAACCACTCCCCCTCTGGTGGGAGCCATCGCAGGTGGAGGCGCTGCATCGTTGTAAATGAGTACCCTAGTATAATTGCCCCAGGTTCCCCGTGGCGGAAGCTCAGCCCTCCTGCGAGCCAACAGGTAATGCACCACACCTATGGTAACACCGTATGTTCTCCGCACCCACCGTGTAATCTGCGATTGGGGGGGGAAAACCCGTTACACCTATATTAGGAGCTTTTGTGAATATAATATATGGATATTCGGGTAAAATACCCTCAAGTTCTTTATCCTTTTTAATTATTGGCCAATATTTTTTGAAAGTTTTGCGTATATTTGGTGCCATTTGGTTAAATTGAGTGACAAATGCCAAATTGCCTGTTGTATTAGTATTTTTATTTTTATATTGCAAGAGATTGGTTCTGTCCATCGCTGCAACTTCGGCAATAGTTCTATCTAAGTCCTGTGGGGAATATTTCCTCTCCACAAATTTTTGCTTCAGATCTTCGGCTTGGATTTTAAATGTGTCTGGATGAGAGCTGTTTCTTTTTAGTCTAATGAACTGTCCCTTCGGTATGTTTTTGACCCATGTGGGATTGTGGTGACTTTGTGCATGTAAATAATTATTAGATTGAACAGGTTTAAAATATGTGCTGGTGTGAATGTGGTTATTAACAATAGTGATTTCTAAATCTAAAAATTCTATTTTATTGGGGCTGGTGACAAATGTGAATTTTAAATTATTAATATTATTATTCATATATAACTGAAACTGAGTTAACTGTGCTAGTGTGCCCGACCAAATAAAAATAATATCATCTATGTAGCGCCGCCACAGCACCAAGTTTGCACCATAGGGACAACTGGACCATATATGTTGTTTCTCCCAGTTGCCCATAAATAAATTAGCATAACTAGGTGCAAACTTGGTGCCCATGGCGGTGCCACATACCTGTAAATAAAAAGCCTTATTAAAATAAAAAAATTGTGACAAAGAATAAATTTAATTCCTAAAATCAAAAAATCTTTGTACTCTTTGGAAATAGATGGGTCATTATTTAAGGTGTCCAAGACTGATTCACATCCTTGTTCATGATTAATTATTGTGTATAGTGAATTGACGTCTGCAGTAACAAAAAAATAATGGGGTTGCCACTGAATGTCCTGGAGGGTCTGCAGTATGTGGGTAGTATCCCGGAGATATGAAGGTAATTGTACGACATATTTTTGAAGTTGCCTATCGATATATTGAGATAAATGTGATGTTAACGATTGAATGCCCGAAATGATGGGGCGACCGGGGGGGAAATTTATATTTTTATGTATTTTAGGTATTATATAAAAAAGAGGTAATCTGGGATGTCTATTGTAAAGAAATTCAAACTCTTTTTGAGTAATTAGGTTTTGGTCTAAACCAAATGTTAGATAATTAAATAATTTTTGCTGATATTGTGTAGTGGGATTTGATGGGAGGAGTTGGTAAGTGGATATGTCACCTAAAATTCTTAGTGACTCGTTGATATAGTATGATTTATCCATAATTACCAACCCCCCCCCCCCCCTTTGTCTGCTGGTTTTATAATTATGTTTTCATTCTCTTCAAGTGCACGTAGTGTCAATTTTTCATCTTTACTAAGATTATCTGTCTTGACTTTATAACTTTGACTTAAGGTCTCTAGGTTATCTGTGACCATGTGGGCAAATGTGTCCACAAAAGGACCACTTAAAAACTTAGGAAAGAAGGTTGAGGGATTCCTGAAAGTAGATGTACTAGTAGTTAGTGGTAAGTTAGTGTTGGTATCTATTCTAGATATGGCGTCTCTTTGAAAATATTTTTTGAGACAAAGTTTGCGTACATATCGTTGAACATCAACATATAACTTAAAACTATCTGGCCCAGTAACTGGAGCAAAAGATAATCCTTTTGATAATAGCTTAGTTTATTTAATGGTAATTGGAGGGCTTTAGATACAAATCTAATTGGTGGATGTACCATGTGATGGCTTCCATTTTATTTTTTGGCAGAAATGACATCATCTTAAGTGATTGGATAATAAAGGAACTATTGGATCTCAATATAAATGTAGAAAATATGCAGGGCCAAAGCTATGACAATGTTGCAAATATACGGGGAAAGCATAATGGAGTTCAAAGACATGTTGAACATGAATCCACGTGCGTTTTATGTACAATGTAGTTCTCATTATTTGAACCTAGTGGTTAACAACACTGCCAAACCCAATATAGGTGCCATTTAATTTTTGGGCTTAATTCAACCGTTGTATAATTTCTTCCCCAGGTCCACCAACAGATAGATCATTCTTTTAAAATCCTTACCCAATTTAACACTAAAGAGAGTTTGTGAAACACGTTGAGAGTCTCGTATTGATGCAGTTAGACCAATTCGATACCATCTGGGAGCGCTCTATGTTGCGTTAGTGTATATTAAAGAAGATGTGACATTTAAAAGTGAACATCATGGCCCCCAGAGTAGAGCTGTTGCGTACACTCTCGCAAAATGTATTTGTGACTATAAATTCATATGTTGTATAATATTTTGGTATGACATATTAAGTACAATCAATCCAGTGAGCAAGCAGTCTATAAACTATGACAAAAACAAGTCCAAAGACTAAATCTGGGGCTCCAAAAAACAATCCCAACAGTAGATTTGGGGCCCTGTTTGTTTAAATCAAAAACACTACAGTAATGTCCAATCCTTTGTCTCATAAATAGAAAGGTATCCTTACCAACTCCACTTATAAATGGTGTAAATGATCAGTCTAGGGGTTTACAGTATATACATGTAGAAAAGATGGCGCCTAGCTGGTTCTGCTCTGTTATTGAGCTATCACAAATCAGCTGTAAATGTTCACATGGAATGGCACCTAGTTAACTTTTTAAATCAATAACTGTAGACTTGCTAGTCGGCCAATATCATAGACTCTATCCTCAATAATAACAAAGTGGAGACTCACGGTTATCAAAGGGTGCATCAGTTCAATCCTGCTCCTGTGGGTTGCTGCAGGGCACCTTTTGGTGTGTTGTTCGCTAGGTAGATAGTACAAAGTGAAAAATGTGCGATGCACAACCGGAACGAAAAAATAAATGAACTGGAGAGAGGGTACAGTAACTACACAATTTGCTTTTAATAACTCATCTAATCAAATGACCGGCAACAAAACGCGCGCGCACACAGAGGTTTTCAAACATCTCTATGGAGCTTGGTCCCACCCCCCGTTCGCGTCACGTGTCACTCACGCGCGGCGCGCTCACGGGATGATCGTGCACCACTCCCCAGCTGCGACACAACACCCGTAACAATGCCCACCTGTCTCCTGCGCTCTGCGTCCAATCACAGCTCCCGCGGGGGCCACACCTCCGTTCCGCCTCTCACTTTCATTGCTCCAGTCCTCCTATTTAATCTCTGCTTGCTCAGTTACACATTGCTGAGCATAGACCATAGTAGCCTTGTGTTCCTACATTCCTGCTTTGCCTTGCGCCTTGCCTCTCTTGCTTTCAGTTTGACCTCATGTGTACCGACCCGGCTAGACTCTTGGACGCTCTCTGTATAACGACCCCAGCTTGCCCTCGACTACCTGCATCTCTCCATCCCTGACCACGGATATAGGACATTCTTTTAACCCACCAGCTCCAACCCTCGACCTCGGCACAACGGACATCTACCGTTACTGGCTCCTCCCCATGACCGCGGCAAGTATCTGGACTACCCTCTCTCTCCAACCCCGACCCGGCTACGCTGACAATCCAGGCGTGCCTCCACTGCTGTGGGTGCGCAGTTTCTACTTTCCCACCTCAGTACCGGGGGTCCGCCTTGTTCGTGGTGAGTGCAAGGGTCACAATTAGAAAGGGTTGGGGTTCCTTACAATGCATCTGATCTCAGACGCGCTATTAGAGAGGGTTGGGGCTCCTTTGAATGCATCTGATCTCAGACGCGCTATTAGAGAAAGTTGGGATTCCTTACAATGCAGATTTCAGACGCGCTGTTAGAGTGGGTTGGGGCTCCTTACAATGTATTTGATCAATGCATTGTAAGGAACCCCAACCCTCTCTAGTGTCTCCATCAGTGCCAACAGTGTCAGTGGCCATGTGAGCCCCACCCTCTTCTTCTAACACATTTCTTCACCCTCTCACCCTCTTTTTCTGCTCCCTCTCTATTGCTCCCCCCTCTATTTCCCTTTTTCTCCTCCCCCTCTATTTTCTGCCCCCTTTTCACACCTCCCTCCTCAATGTATTTCTCTTCCCCCTGTCTCACTCTTTCCCTCCCCTCTCTCTTCTTCTCCTCTCTCTTTCCCAATCTTACACTCTTCCCCCCATCTCTCTTTTTATTTTTCACACTTCCACTCACACCCCCACCACCCCCTCTCTCTTTCTCCCTCCCTCTCGCTCACTCCAACATCTCTCACACTCTCCCCTCCCCTCAGCTATCACTCAATGTCACCCTATTTTCACTCAATCTCCCCCTCCTCACACTGAACCCCCCGCCCCACTGACAACACACACAATCCCCCCTTACACACACACACACACACACACAAACACACACAATTCTGCCCCCAAAACACACACACACTATTACAATTACACACAATTCCTCCTTCCGGCATGGACCGGTGAGGATCGGTGCAGCAGAGGCCTGGCAGAAATCGGAGGCCAAGCAACCATACGCAGAAGTTGGGCCCGACCTCTGGCCAATTTTTAACTAAGTGGGGGAGTGAGAGGATGAGGGGGAGACATGAGAGGATGAGGAGGGGGGAGCGAGAGGATGAGGAGGTGGGGAGTGAGAGGATGAGGAGCGGGGAGTGAGAGGATGAGGTGAGGGAGAGGATGAGGAGGGGGGAGAAAGAGGATGGGCAGGGGTGAGTGAGAGGATAAGCAGGGGGGGTGAGAGGATGAGGAGAGGGGAGTTAGAGGATAAGAGGAGGGGGAGGATGAGGAGAGGGGATTGAGAGAATGAGGAGTGGGGAGTGAGAAGATGAGCAGGAGAGGAGAGAGAGGATGAGCAGGAGAGAAGTGAGAGGATGAGGAGGGGGAGTAAGAGGATGAGGAGGGGTGAGTGAGAGGATGAGGAGGAGTGAGTGAGAGGATGAGGAGTGGGGAGTGAGGATGAGGAAGGTGAGTAAGAGAATAAGGAGGGGGAGTGAGAGGATGAGGAGGAGTAGAGGATGAGGAGAGGGAGGGGAGAGATGATAAGGATAGGGATGAGAGGAGGAGGGGTGGGTGACAGGATGAGCAGGGGGAGTGACAGGATGAGGGGGTGAGAGGAGATGGGGGGGTGAGAGGATGAGGAGGGGGTGAATGAGAGAATGAGAAGGGAGTGAGAGGCTGAGGAGAGGTGGGTGAGAGGATGAGGAGGGGAAGTAAGAGGATGAGGGGAGTGAGAGGTTCAGCAGGGGGGAGTGAGAGGATGAGGAGGGGAGGCGTGAGAGGATGAGGAGGGGTGAGTGACAGGAAGAGGGAGTGAGAGGATGAGGATGGGGAGTTAGAGGATGAGGAGGCGAGAGTGAGAGGATGAGGAGGGGGGAGTGCGAGGATGAGGAGGGGGAGTGCGAGAATGAGATGGGGGAGTGAGAGGATGAGGATGGGGAGTGAGAGGATGAGGAGGGGGGAGTGAGAGGATGAGGAGGGGGGAGTGAGAGGATCAGATGGGAGTGAGAGGATGAGAAGGGGGAGTGAGAGGATGAGAAGAGGAGGAAGGGGAGAGTGAGAGGATGAGGGGGGAGTGAGAGGATGAGGAGGGAGTGAGAGGATGAGAAGGGGGAGTGAGAGGATGAGGAGGGGTGAGAAGATGAGAGGGTGAGAAGATGAGAGGGTGAGAAGATGAGGAGGGGGGGGTGTGAGGATGAGGAGGGAGTGAGAGGATGAGGACAGTGAGAGAGGATGGGTGGGTGAGAGAATGAGGA
This sequence comes from Ascaphus truei, assembly GCF_040206685.1. Lineage (NCBI taxonomy): Eukaryota > Metazoa > Chordata > Amphibia > Anura > Ascaphidae > Ascaphus > Ascaphus truei. Next base: position 176,489 of record NW_027453852.1, on the reverse strand, counting down.
GGGGGGGTGTGAGAGGAGGATGAGGATGGGGGAGTGAGAGGAGGAGGAGGGGGAGTGTGAGGATGAGGAGGGGGAGTGCGAGGATCAGGAGGGGGGAGTGAGAGGATAAGATGGAGGAGTTAGAGGATGAGTATGGGGAGTGAGAGGATGAGGAGGGGGAGTGCGAGGATCAGGAGGGGGGAGTGAGAGGATGAGAAAGGGGAGTGAGAGGATGAGAAGGGGGAGTGAGAGGATGAGGGGGTGAACATGCGAGAAGGACTTACAGAAGAGCAAAATCTAGAACAGGGGGGCGCAAACTGTTTTCCCTGCGCCCCCCTACCGGCGGTCCCCTCACTCCCACGCCCCCCCTAACCCCCACTCACCTGCACTCCGGCGTCATGACGTCACGTTGCCCTAGTAACGTGACGTCACATGACCTCACAGCGTCATTTTGAAGCCGCGTTGCCATGGCGACGCAGGAAGGAAGCCGCCGGAGCCTAGGTAAGTGAAGGTTTACAGAGGCCCTGCAGCTCCCCCGGCACTTAATTTAAGTGCCTTCAGGAAGCGTGCGGGGCCTCTGTAAACCCCACGCCCCCCAGCCGGCAGTCTCGCGCCCCCCATGGGGGTCGCGCCCCCCAGTTTGCGCACCGCTGTTCTAGAAATCCAATCGGATAAGGCTCTTTCTGCACGCTTTTGCACAACTCCCAGCTACTAGAATAACCCCGTGTCTATCCAAGAGGAGGTTTTAGTGTACTGACAAAAAACATCCCAAAATAAATTGTAATTAAGGCCGCGAGGTGTCACTGTATATAGAACATAGATCCAGTAGCACTCTCATTGTAAAAGACTCATCTCTATCCCCCCACAAATAAGCAGGGGGACCCATTCAAAGCCCATAATGTGTATGTCTGAAGCATTAAAGCAAAGTGCAGTGCTGTACCAAAGTAGTAGTTTAGTTTAGACTGCCCTTGAATGGAGTTGAACACTTCCCCAGTGCTGGAATTAGGACATAAAGGGTCTAGGCAGCAACATAGAGTAATTGTGTTTAGAAAAATGGCTCTATTTTTTGGAGCAGAGCCGCAGCATATATACTGTAAGAACAGTTTCTTACTTCTGACGCGGTATGTTCGACTTATGGCACTTCAGATATGGAGGATTGTTTTGGGCAAATAAAAGGTTAAAAAAAAGTATCAGAGAAATGCAACTTGTGATACATCTCATTTTAATCTGTGCACCATGTAACTGCCCCCAACTCATCCTACTCACTCTCCCCAAGGTGCAAATTGGGGCAGAGACGCAGAATGTGATACATCTGATTATAATCTGTGCACCATGTAACTCCCCCCAACTCCTCCTACTGACTCTCCCCAAGGTGCAAGCTGGGGCAGAGACGCAGACTGTGATACATCTCATTATAATCTGTGTGCCATGTAACTCCTCCCCAACTCCTCCTACTGACTCTCCCCAAGGTACAAGCTGGGGCAGAGACGCAGACTGTGATACATCTCATTATAATATGTGATACTTTATCTTGCCATGAAGTCAATGCATTTGAACCCAGTGATACAGTATGTTGATCCCACTGCTGTCAGTGGCACTGTCCATATGTGTACTTGTGTCACCCAATGTATGTAATACAATGTATCACAGCAGCTGTGATTTTTATGCCTGCTACTCAAGTTAACCACTTCTCAACCACTTGAAATTAAATGTCAACGCTAGCTGATTTCTCTATTATGACATCACGAGACAGTATCATTGAGCCTCCTAGGAGATGCCAGCAGCAGTGTTCTGTAATGACATCATGGAATCGCCTTAGAGACTGAGATAAATACACAAATGTAAACTTGTTTGTGCGTGACTTGAATTAGTTCCCGAAGGAAACCGTTAGTTTTGTGGACATCTCAGAGATAGGAAAAGTGTGGCGCTGTACGGAGAGATTAATTATCTCCACCTTAACTCTGTATCATGGCAGGTAGGAAGCAACGTGACCTTTACATACCCAAAAAGAAATGGATAATATCTATATTTCTGAACTGTTTACTTTCACAAAGTTTTATGGGGTACAGAACATATAACATGACTCCTATCAATGGATGGGAGAAAGAAGACGGATGGGGTGGGGAGGGCGGGGGGGGGGGGAGGGACGGAGGTAGACAACACCCAGGGGGGTTAGGTACCTGGCCTTTATTGGATAATATTTTTTTTTATAAATGTCAAAACTGATTTATTATAGATACATACACACATATTTGTTTTATTGTATTTACTTTCATATCTGGCTTGTAATTCAAAATCTTAAATGATTTGAACAGTAATGTATAGAAAAGAACACATGTACTGTATACATAAATGTCAAAGCCGCAAACGTCTATGGGATCTATGGGATAGTAAAAAAAGACACAGGAACCTTAGTGTATACAGTACAGTAGGATTAGTTATGTATAAGGCATGCTTTTTCCTTGCCCTAAGTTTAGGTCAATAACTATTGGACCAATTCTACACCGTGGGGTGTAATGTTCGACTACTTTCAGCCATATCCTTAAATTATTGTCTACAGCAGTGTTTTTCAACCACGGATCCTAGGAACCCTAGGATTCCCCGGGCATCCCTAAAGGGTTCGCTGTAATATTCAGGTCATTTTAAAATTGTACTTAATACAGAAGAATTTACAGTACAATGCATCTTATCTCAGACGCGCTCTTGGAGAGGGTTGGGGTTCCTTACAATGCATCTGATCTCAGACGCGCTATTAGAGAGGGTTGGGGCTCCTTACAATGCATCTGATCTCAGAAGCGCTATTAGAGAGGATTGGGGTTCCTCACACTTCATCTGATCTCAGACGCACTATTAGATAGGGTTGGGGTATATTACAATGCATCTCATCTTAGACTCGTTGTTAGAGAGGGTTGGGGTCCCTCAGAATTTCACATATGGTTCCTTAACCAAAAAAAGGTTGGAAACCACTACTCTACAGTAATACAAAGGCCCCAAAAAAGACAAAGCCACAAAACGAGGGCAGAATCTGCCACTTGATTTACAGATATAGCTGACCTGAGTGCTCCTCCAGATACCTCAATATACCAGGCGTCTCAGAATACCACACCATAATATTACCACAAAATACCACAGTAGGAACAGGCAATTTTTATGTTTTTATTTTTAAAGATCCAGTTCCGAAAGCTATGGTACATCTATATTTGTCATTGTGTTCATAGGTGGACATGAAAGCAGGTGATGGACTGCACAAGTTTTATATGCCAGTTGCCACTTTGTGTTGAAAACTACCTAGAAATAGTTTTCTGTCTGTGTTACATCCCAACACATCATATATGTATATGTATATATGTATATATATATATATATATATATATATATATATATATATATATATATAGCAACTGTAAATATTACTGTATGTTCATTTGCATGTCTTAGACAGGTCTGCAACCCTGTCTTTCCCCATTGTCACCCAGCATACAGCGCTTCCACTGCAGCAAGGGATTCTGGGAAATGACATGCAAATGAGCACTCAGTGCCACCTTTTAACTCAAGCTCGTATTACACAAGCCAATCCTCAAGCCAATGCATGCTGTTTTAAACACAGCTTTTATAATATATATATATATATATATATATATATATATATATATATATATATATATATATATATATATATTAAACCCCATATATTGAGCTAAAATGTACGGGTGCTCTGGTGTTTCAATACATAGCAATGCTATGAATAGAAGGCAATCATGGAGCTTGCTTAAAAATGTATTTAAATATTGAAACTTCTGACCACTATTGATCAGAGTAGTGGTCTGTAACATTGATAATCAAATAAATGTGTTTCCCAGCAAGCCATTATCCGTGTTAGTGCTTGCTATACATAACAAAACAAAGACCACCAAAAACTTTATTCAAAACCAGAACCAAAACCCCAAATATTTTAAAGGCAAAATAAAAATACCAAGCCAAGTGAGCATCTCTATGTATTTCATATGTATTTGATATCAAGAATATCTTTTAGCAGGTCTGTTAAAGCAGTCCTAACCCCCCAAAGTCAGGCTTTCAGGATATCCCAGCTTCAGCGGAGGTGGCTTAATCAGTCCCTGCTTCAGCACAGCTCGCTCAATCAGTCCCTGCTTCAGCACAGGTGACTCAATCAGAGGCTGATTGAGTGATTGTGCCACCTGTGCTAATGCTGGAATATCCTGAAAAGTTAACCTGTTGGGGGGGGGGGGGGGCTTGATGACTGGAGTTGAGTCCCCGTGTGTTAAAGAAATGTGCCTTGAATGTGCTTTTCTGGCCCTTCACTTTTACCTTTCTTCCTTACAGATCAGTTTTTAAATTCCTCTGCTGTGAACCCTCCACCGACCTGCAGTGCTCCTGCAGTCACCACTGCTTACCCTTCATGGAGCAACAGCTTCCACCCAGTAGGGAGGAATACAGAAGTCTACAGACATGGGGCCCAAGGCATGATTTTGCAACAAGGGTCTGCAGGAACACCAATGTATCTACAGCAGATCCCACAGGTAACACGCGCTTACCCTCGTGTATCGGACATGAACGGAGGATTCTACCACACTGCTACAGGAGGATACACAGGATTTGCAGGACAGGTTAGGGGAGAAGCCACAACGCAGCCTGTTACTTTCCGTCCCAACACACATTTGGAAAGACGTGCTACAATAGGGCCTTGTATAATGGCCACCCAGTATGCACAACTTCAGCAGCCACCATTCATACCCCTTAGAGGAATGCACGTTCAGGATAGGACATACCACCCAGTTCCTGGCCAATATGCTCCAACTGGTGGCAACACAGCACAGATTGGCTCCTTCTTACAGACACCCACTGGGCTGCCAATAACCTCCCCCAGGGGGAAAAGCCCAAGACCGTCCTATCCACTGGCTCATTATTCGGCAGCCCCTGATCCCCAAGCAACCAGGATAGCCGAAAATGTAAAAGTAGGAGGAGTGTCAGGTGGGTAAGGCAAACCAGGTTCAGTTGGGGGAGCACAAGGGGCAAAAAAGGAGAGATCTAGATGCTCAAATCATAGCATTTCCCCCAGTTGTTGCTATTGCAGCTAAACGTTTGGGGATGTTCCTTAAGTTGAATGCCGCTTTGTTCATAAATTGATAATATGCAAAACTGAGTATCTACTGTAGTGTATTGGTTTTCCCATTGACAAATAACACACAGGGACTTGTGAAACTCTTTTTGGCCTTTTATCATAATCTGCCCTCTTTATCACTAATGATATCCCCACCAATAAAACCTACTTCTCTTCGTCTTCATCACTCCACCATCATTATTGTGATAAAACATGGATATCTCTCATAATTTTGCATTGTGTACAGTAGTTCTTTGCACTGATTTCCATGTGTAATTAGCTTCATTCCATTTCCCCACTGCATTGTGTTGCAGACCTTACAAGGTGAGATATGGAGAATCTTTACTAATCATTGTTCAAAATCTTCTCCTTGACCGATACCATTACCTGTTATAAAGATCTTTAATTACGGTCATTCGCCACTGTAGTGTTACAAAGATATAGAACTCTACAGTATGTAGTCCTCGCCAATACTGAAGGGATTAAGCATGTGTTTGCTTTTCTTCCTTTGTGTTATTATGTACAATGTGTTGGTATTTATGATAATTGATTATTTCTCCTTTTTGATTTTGTTACAGTGTGTCAGACCTCGCTTGGAGCCCAACATATTTCCCAGGCCAGTTTAATTACACAAGGAGCAGTTCAGCTTGCTGCTAATGAAAAAAGTGAACCACCTTTAATGTACCCAACTCAACCAGCTCGGAAGCTGAGCCACCTCTCAAAGTTACATATTGATGTGCAAAGCAACAAAGAGTTATATGTGCCAGTGTGGAAAAGGGGTGGGTTAAAAGATATGGCGAAGAGATCTTCAGAGGTGAAGGCCCCCTCACATATTGCTCAGAAGGTTCGTAATAACGTGCTGAGTTCAGTGAAGACTGAGTGTCCGTCAAAGTCTGAGGGAGTACCAAAGTGCTCCACAGTGGAAACAAAGAAGAAAAAGATCCTTTCTTCAGCTGCAAAGGATCAAGTCCCTCAAACTGCACTGCAAAAGAAGGTAAAACCAATGTCAAAGCCAGTAAATCATTCTTCTGCTCCTATACCAGGGAAGTCACCCCATGGCCCACAATCTGGTGACGAGGCTGTTCTGTTAAAAAAGATGAAACGTGTTTGTCTCTCAGGTGCCCACATTTCCAATAAGGTATCTGAAAAGATGCAGCAAAGCCGCGAAGGTACAATGGATGCAAAGACACCTGCTGTTACTCATATTAATCCTAAACTGAAGAAAACTCAGGAGATAGGGATCAAACGTAAAGATGCAAAGACTCCTGCAGTTACTCATAGTCCTGAGCGGAAGACACCTCAGGAGATCGGGATCAAACGTAAATATGCAAAAACACCTGCAGTTACTCATAGTCCTGAGCGGAAGACACCTCAGGAGATGGGGATCAAACTTAAAAATGCAAAGACTCCTGCAGTTACTCATTGTCCTGAGCGGAAGACACCTCAGGAGATCGGGATGAAACGAAAATATGCAAAAACTCCTGCAGTTACTCATAGTCCTGAGCGGAAGACACCTCAGGAGATGGGGATCAAATGTAAACAGAACAGCAATATCAAGCAGCTAGTGAAGAAAACAAAGAACCAGACCAGCGTTTTCAGTTTTGAGCAAGCGCTGGCTTGTGGTACTGATAATAACCCCAAAGCTCTCAAAAGAAAAAGTGCTAATCAGCCTGGAGTGAATTCAGAAGTCCTTGGGAAGGGCAAGAAGTCATTGGAACCTTCTGAACAAGGAAAGGTGAAAGCCCATCACAGCAACCTCAGCCTCCAAATGATTAACTCTGTTCAAGTATTTCACCCATTGGGTAAAAAAACAGGTCCCACAGGTCCAGGGGCACCCGCAGGATCCATTACACTTGGAAATAAGCTTGGACCAATGCAAGGACGCCAAAGCCAGACTTCTGCTTCTCATGTTCAGTGGTCTCTTACTGATGCGATTAAAAGGTTCATGGCCAAAAAACAGGACAGTATTTCTGGAATTAAAGGAGTCGGTATTAATGCCAGGCCTAGGCTATTTAAAATACATGAGTACACAAGACCTGACATTAAAACCAGTGAAATCAAACAACATGGGGAAAACAAAGCTTCAGTTATAGAGAATCCCAAACACTTCCCAGTGATATCCATAGAACAGGAAGCTGCAGTAAGATGCATTGAAAAGGTCAGCCAAACCACTATCCCCATTCCAGCTCCTGGCATTAAAACCAGTGAAATCAAACAACGTGGGGAAAACAAAGCTTCAGTTATAGAGAATCCCAAACACTTCCCAGTGATATCCATAGAACGGAAAGCTGCAGTGACATGCATTAAAAAGGTCAGCCAAACCACTATCCCCATTCAAGCTCCTTTCAACCAGAAGCACCAGCTTTCTAACCTGCAGCACCAGCTTTCTAACCTGCAGCTTCCTATTAATGTACCCAGTAGAGTGGACAACTTCACTCCATCCTTCTGTCAACAGCCTCTCCAAGAGCTTGAGGTCTCCATACCTATTCCACCAGAACAGAGAGAGGAGAGAGAGGCTATGAAAAGGAAAGCACAACTGGAGAGGGAGTAAGCCTGTCAACATACCTCCAAGGGGAGGCTACAGTGCTTTGTTCAGAGGCAGGAGGATCATAACATCTCTAAACGTTACGGATACCCACCATCCAGACTTATTTCCCCCATGAGCTACTTAGGCCCTAAAAAACAAAACAAAAAAAAAAAACCCTGACTAATCTGTAACTGATGCCAAGCTCTGTGACTATCTGTAAATAAGATTTATATTTATAAGTCAGTTTGTAACATATTTTACTAAGAATATATTTAAAACTCTTCAATAAAATGTATCTATTTTTAATTGAACTCTTTATTTACTAAAGAAATTATTTACAAATGCCAAGGGTTATTGAAATTCTGCAAATTAACTTTAGATTACCCTCTTGATGATACGAGAGAGAGAGAGAGAGAGAAAGAGATAAGTAAGTCAGACCCCACATATGAGAGAGAATCAGATAAATATTTAACTATATGCTTTGTCATGTTGGATGTTGTATGTATGTAATGTATGTCTTTATTTATATAGCGCCATTTATGTAGAAAGCGCTTCACCGCAGTAATACACGTGACAATCATATAAATAATACAAATAACAGATCATGGGAATAAGTGCTTCAGACATAAAAGTAACATTTAGGAAAAGGAATCCCTTACAATCTAATTGGTAGGTAGAACATACAGAGACAGTAGGAGGGCGTTCTGGTAAGTGCGTCTGCAATGGGCCAAGCTTTTTGTATGCGGTCTATAGTATCAGCCACGGAGCTACTCACATGCTTCTTTAAGCAGATGTGTTAGAATGTGGGTCTTAAAGGTGGATAGAGAGGGTGCTAGTCGGGTATTGAGGGGAAGGGCATTCCAGAGGTGAGGGGCAGTCAGTGAGAAAGGTTTAAGGCAAGAGAGGGCTTTAGATACAAAAGGGGTAGATAGAAGACATCATTGGGCGGATCGCAAGAGTCGGGATGGTGCATAGCGAGAAATTAGAGCTGAGCTGTAAGTAGGGGCAGAAGAGTGTAAAGCTTTAAAAGTGAGGAGGAGAATTGAGTGTGAGATACGGGATTTGATAGGAAGCCAGGAGAGGGATTTCAGCAGGGGAGACGCTGAGACAGATTTAGGAAAGAGTAGAGTGATTCTGGCAGCAGCGTTTAGGATAGATTGTAGGGGAGACAGGTGAGAAGCAGTAAGACCGGACAGCAGAAGGTTCCAGTATTTGAGATGGTAGAGAATGAGGGTCTGTGTCAGAGTTTTAGCTGTCGAGCAACAGTGGAAGGGTGTATCTTGCGGAAGAAAAAACGACAGGTTTAGCTACCTTTTGAATGTGAGAGAGGAGTCTGTGACCCCCAGGGCAGCGTGCTTGGGCTACTGCATGTATAGTAGTTCTTCCAACAGTAATGTGGAAGGTGGTAGTAGGGCCAGGTTTGGCATGAAATATAAGGAGTTCTGTTTTTGACATGTTAAATTTAAGTCGGCGGAGGATCATGTTGCATTGGGCTTCTCTTCCTTGTGTTTATACTGTACAATGTCACATACCCAGTAGCACTCCTTAAGACAAATATATATGGTGAGGTGGGTCTGGGGTTGAGTTTACATGGGTTTGTGTGTGCAGATTTAAATTGTTTGGAGGTCTGTGACTCCTCCCCGTTTCCAAACTTACTCTGCCCACCTTTAAAGCAGCAGTCCAAGCTGTCGTTTAAAAAAAAAAAAATCCCTTTGATATGTGCATCAATACTGTACAATCCACACATTGATAAGTAATTAGCTAAGTTGCGATTGATCGGTGAAGATTCGGCTCGGGGGTTCACTAAATGGTTGCCAGTGCAGCAGAAGAGGACCAAAAATGCAAAGTTCTCTGGGGTGATCATGTGACCAGGCAGTCACTGGATACAATTGAGTTTTGCACAGCTAGGGAGAGGGCAGTGTTCAAAAAAGGGGGGGGGGGTTGCCAGAGCCTGTTTCAAAAGAGGAAGGGGATGTGACTTTGTAAATGGTTAGAAACAAAAAATATAGAAACAAAAAATGATTGTTACATTATGATACATTAAAATTTTAATTCAGAGTTGTTTAAAAAAAAAGTACTACTACTAGTAGCATTATACTAAAAAATAATACAGATGCACAGTAATACCCTCTATAGATATACCAAGAATTGTTAAGTGTGAGTGTGTGTGTGTGAGTTTATGACATGTGGAAGGAAGGTGGAGGGGTGAGGGTCATGGCCAGGGGAGGGGGGTGAAGGAGAGACATGGCGAGGGGAGGGGGGTGAAAGAGACATGGCGAGGGGAGGAGGGTGAAAGAGAGACATAGGGAGGGGGGTGAAATAGAGACATGGGAATGGGTTTAAAAGAGAGACATGGGGAGGGGTGAAAGAGACATGGGGAGCAGGTGAAAGAGACATGGGGAGTGGGTGAAAGAGTCATGGGGAGCGGCGGTGAAGAGACATGGGAGCAGGGGTAAAGAGACATGGGGAGCAGGGGTGAAGAGACATGGGAGCAGGGGTGAAGAGACATGGGGAGCAGGGGTGAAGAGACATGGGGAGAGGGGTTGAAAGAGACATTGGGAGGGGAGGGTGAAAGAGACATGGGGAGGTGATCGAGAGACATTTAGAGGGGGGGTGATAGAGAGACATGTGGAGGGGGGGATGATAGAGAAACACGGGGAGGGGGTGCAAGAGACATAGAGAGGGGGGTGAAAGAGAGCCATGGGGTGGGGGGTGAAAAAGAGACATGGGGAGAGGGGTGAAAGAGACATGGGGAGGGAGGCGATAGAGAGACATGAGGAGGGAGGCGATAGAGAGACATGGGGGGATGAAAGAGACATGGGGAGGGGGGGTGAAGGAAAGACATGGGGGGAGTGAAAGAAAGCCATGGGGAGGGTGGGTCCATGATCCTCAGTTGCTTGAAGAGTAGGCCCGGGTGAGTAGTTTTTTATTCTACACAGGTCCAGGAGATATTGATCGGACGGCTTCTTAGGGTCAAATAAGACATGACAGACCTTATATAAGGCCTGTGACATCACATTTGACTGACAAATGATATATCCACCAATCTAATTGGTGGATGTACCATGTGATAGCTTCCATTTTATTTTTTGGCAGAAATGACATCATTTTAAGTGATTGGATAATAAAGGAACTATTGGATCTCAATATAAATGTAGAAAATATGCAGGGCCAAAGCTATGACAATGCTGCAAATATGCGGGGAAAGCATAATGGAGTTCAAAGACATGTTGAATATGAACCCACGTGCGTTTTATGTACCATGTAGTTCTCATTAATTGAACCTAGTGGTTAACAACACTGCCAAACCCAATATAGGTGCCCTTTAATTTTTGGGCTTAATTCAACCGTTGTATAATTTCTTCCCCAGGTCCACCAACAGATAGATCATTCTTTTAAAATCCTTACCCAATTTAACACTAAAGAGAGTTTGTGAAACACGTTGGGAGTCTCGTATTGATGCAGTTAGACCAATTCGATACCATCTGGGAGCGCTCTATGTTGCGTTAGTGTATATTAAAGAAGATGTGACATTTAAAAGTGAACATCATGGCCCCCAGAGTAGAGCTGTTGCGTACACTCTCGCAAAATGTATTTGTGACTATAAATTCATATGTTGTGTAATATTTTGGTATGACATATTAAGTACAATCAATCCAGTGAGCAAGCAGTCTATAAACTATGACAAAAACAAGTCCAAAGACCAAATCTGGGGCTCCAAAAAACAATCCCAACATTAGATTTGGGGCCCTGTTTGTTTAAATCAAAAACACTACAGTAATGTCCAATCCTTTGTCTCATAAATAGAAAGGTATCCTTACCAACTCCACTTATAAATGGTGTAAATGATCAGTCTAGGGGTTTACAGTATATACATGTAGAAAAGATGGCGCCTAGCTGGTTCTGCTCTGTTATTGAGCTATCACAAATCAGCTGTAAATGTTCACATGGAATGGCACCTAGTTAACTTTTTAAATCAATAACTGTAGACTTGCTAGTCGGCCAATATCATAGACTCTATCCTCAATAATAACAAAGTGGAGACTCACGGTTATCAAAGGGTGCATCAGTTCAATCCTGCGCCTGTGGGTTGCTGCAGGGCACCTTTTGGTGTGTTGTTCGCTAGGTAGATAGTACAAAGTGAAAAATGTGCGATGCACAACCGGAACGAAAAAATAAATGAACTGGAGAGAGGGTACAGTAACTACACAATTTGCTTTTAATAACTCATCTAATCAAATGACCGGCAACAAAACGCGCGCGCACACAGAGGTTTTCAAACATCTCTATGGAGCTTGGTCCCACCCCCCGTTCGCGTCACGTGTCACTCACGCGCGGCGCGCTCACGGGACGATCGTGCACCACTCCCCAGCTGCGACACAACACCCGTAACAATGCCCACCTGTCTCCTGCGCTCTGCGTCCAATCACAGCTCCCGCGGGGGCCACACCTCCGTTCCGCCTCTCACTTTCATTGCTCCAGTCCTCCTATTTAATCTCTGCTTGCTCAGTTACAAATTGCTGAGCATAGACCATAGTAGCCTTGTGTTCCTACATTCCTGCTGTGCCTTGCCTTGTGCCTTGCCTCTCTTGCTTTCAGTTTGACCTCATGTGTACCGACCCGGCTAGACTCTTGGACGCTCTCTGTATAACGACCCCAGCTTGCCCTCGACTACCTGCATCTCTCCATCCCTGACCACGGATATAGGACATTCTTTTAACCCACCAGCTCAAACCCTCGACCTCGGCACAACGGACATCTACCGTTACTGGCTCCTCCCCATGACCGCGGCAAGTATCTGGACTACCCTCTCTCTCCAACCCCGACCCGGCTACGCTGACAATCCAGGCGTGCCTCCACTGCTGTGGGTGCGCAGTTTCTACTTTCCCACCTCAGTACCGGGGGTCCGCCTTGTTCGTGGTGAGTGCAAGGGTCACAATTAGAAAGGGTTGGGGTTCCTTACAATGCATCTGATCTCAGACGCGCTATTAGAGAGGGTTGGGGCTCCTTTGAATGCATCTGATCTCAGACGCGCTATTAGAGAAAGTTGGGATTCCTTACAATGCAGATTTCAGACGCGCTGTTAGAGAGGGTTGGGGCTCCTTACAATGTATTTGATCAATGCATTGTAAGGAACCCCAACCCTCTCTAGTGTCTCCATCAGTGCCAATAGTGTCAGTGGCCATGTGAGCCCCCACCCTCTTCTTCTAACACATTTCTTCACCCTCTCACCCTCTTTTTCTGCTCCCTCTCTATTGCTCCCCCCTCTATTTCCCTTTTTCTCCTCCCCCTCTATTTTCTGCCCCCTTTTCACACCTCCCTCCTCAATGTATTTCTCTTCCCCCTGTCTCACTCTTTCCCTCCCCTCTCTCTTCTTCTCCTCTCTCTTTCCCAATCTTACACTCTTCCCCCCATCTCTATCTTTTTATTTCTCACACTTCCACTCACTCCCCCACCACCCCCTCTCTCTTTCTCCCTCCCTCTCGCTCACTCCAACATCTCTCACACTCTCCCCTCCCCTCAGCTATCACTCAATGTCACCCTATTTTCACTCAATCTCCCCCTCCTCACACTGAACCCCCCGCCCCACTGACAACACACACAATCCCCCCTTACACACACACACACACACATAAACACACACAATTCTGCCCCCAAAACACACACACACTATTACAATTACACACAATTCCTCCTTCCGGCATGGACCGGTGAGGATCGGTGAAGCAGAGGCCTGGCAGAAATCGGAGGCCAAGCAACCATACGCAGAAGTTGGGCCCGACCTTTGGCCAATTTTTAACTAAGTGGGGGAGTGAGAGGATGAGGGGGAGACATGAGAGGATGAGGAGGGGGGAGAGAGAGGATGAGGAGGTGGGGAGTGAGAGGATGAGGAGCGGGGAGTGAGAGGATGAGGTGAGGGAGAGGATGAGGAGGGGGGAGAAAGAGGATGGGCAGGGGTGAGTGAGAGGATAAGCAGGGGGGGTGAGAGGATGAGGAGGGGGGAGGAGATGGGGGGTGAGAGGATGAGGAGGGGGTGAATGAGAGAATGAGAAGGGAGTGAGAGGCTGAGGAGAGGTGGGTGAGAGGATGAGGAGGGGGAGTAAGAGGATGAGGGGAGTGAGAGGTTCAGCAGGGGGGAGTGAGAGGATGAGGAGGGGAGGCGTGAGAGGATGAGGAGGGGTGAGTGACAGGAAGAGGGAGTGAGAGGATGAGGATGGGGAGTTAGAGGATGAGGAGGCGAGAGTGAGAGGATGAGGAGGGGGGAGTGCGAGGATGAGGAGGGGGAGTGCGAGAATGAGATGGGGGAGTGAGAGGATGAGGATGGGGAGTGAGAGGATGAGGAGGGGGGAGTGAGAGGATGAGGAGGGGGGAGTGAGAGGATCAGATGGGAGTGAGAGGATGAGAAGGGGGAGTGAGAGGATGAGGGGGGAGTGAGAGGATGAGGAGGGAGTGAGAGGATGAGAAGGGGGAGTGAGAGGATGAGGAGGGGTGAGAAGATGAGAGGGTGAGAAGATGAGAGGGTGAGAAGATGAGGAGGGGGGGGTGTGAGGATGAGGAGGGAGTGAGAGGATGAGGACAGTGAGAGAGGATGGGTGGGTGAGAGAATGAGGAGGGGGGGTGTGAGAGGAGGATGAGGATGGGGGAGTGAGAGGAGGAGGGGGGAGTGTGAGGATGAGGAGGGGGAGTGCGAGGATCAGGAGGGGGGAGTGAGAGGATAAGATGGAGGAGTTAGAGGATGAGTATGGGGAGTGAGAGGATGAGGAGAGGGGAGTGCAAGGATGAGGAGGGGGGAGTGAGAGGATGAGAAAGGGGAGTGAGAGGATGAGAAGGGGGAGTGAGAGGATGAGGGGGTGAACATGCGAGAAGGACTTACAGAAGAGCAAAATCTAGAACAGGGGGGCGCAAACTTTTTTCCCTGCGCCCCCCTACCGGCGGTCCCCTCACTCCCACGCCCCCCCTAACCCCCACTCACCTGCACTCCGGCGTCATGACGTCACGTTGCCCTAGTAACGTGACGTCACATGACCTCACAGCGTCATTTTGATGCCGCGTTGCCATGGCGACGCAGGAAGGAAGCCGCCGGAGCCTAGGTAAGTGAAGGTTTACAGAGGCCCTGCAGCTCCCCCGGCACTTAATTTAAGTGCCTTCAGGAAGCGTGCGGGGCCTCTGTAAACCCCACGCCCCCCAGCCGGCAGTCTCGCGCCCCCCATGGGGGTCGCGCCCCCCAGTTTGCGCACCGCTGTTCTAGAAATCCAATCGGATAAGGCTCTTTCTGCACGCTTTTGCACAACTCCCAGCTACTAGAATATCCCCCTGTGTCTATCCAAGAGGAGGTTTTAGTGTACTGACAAAAACATCCCAAAATAAATTGTAATTAAGGCCGCGAGGTGTCACTGTATATAGAACATAGATCCAGTAGCACTCTCATTGTAAAAGACTCATCTCTATCTCCCCACAAATAAGCAGGGGGACCCATTCAATACCCATAATGCGTATGTCTGAAGCATTAAAGCAAAGTGCAGTGCTGTACCAAAGTAGTAGTTTAGTTTAGACTGCCCTTGAATGGAGTTGAACACTTCCCCAGTGCTGGAATTAGACATAAAAGGTCTATGCAGCAACATAGAGTAATTGTGTTTAGACGCATGGCTCTATTTTTTGGAGCAGAGCCGCAGCATATATACTGTAAGAACAGTTTCTTACTTCTGACGCGGTATGTTCGACTTATGGCACTTCAGATATGGAGGATTGTTTTGGGCAAATAAAAGGTTAAAAAAAAGTATCAGAGAAATGCAACTTGTGATACATCTCATTTTAATCTGTGCACCATGTAACTGCCCCCAACTCATCCTACTCACTCTCCCCAAGGTGCAAATTGGGGCAGAGACGCAGAATGTGATACATCTGATTATAATCTGTGCACCATGTAACTCCCCCCAACTCCTCCTACTGACTCTCCCCAAGGTGCAAGCTGGGGCAGAGACGCAGACTGTGATACATCTCATTATAATCTGTGTGCAATGTAACTCCTCCCCAACTCCTCCTACTGACTCTCCCCAAGGTGCAAGCTGGGGCAGAGACGCAGACTATGATACATCTCATTATAATATGTGATACTTTATCTTGCCATGAAGTCAATGCATTTGAACCCAGTGATACAGTATGTTGATCCCACTGCTGTCAGTGGCACTGTCCATATGTGTACTTGTGTCACCCAATGTATGTAATACAATGTATCACAGTAGCTGTGATTTTTATGACTGCTACTCAAGTTAACCACTTCTCAACCACTTGAAATTAAATGTCAACAGTAGCTGATTTCTCTATTATGACATCACGAGACAGTATCATTGAGCCTCCTAGGAGATGCCAGCAGCAGTGTTCTGTAATGACATCATGGAATCGCCTTAGAGACTGAGATAAATACACAAATGTAAACTTGTTTGTGCGTGACTTGAATTAGTTCCCAAAGGAAACCGTTAGTTTTGTGGACATCTCAGAGATAGGAAAAGTGTGGCGCTGTACGGAGAGACTAATTATCTCCACCTTAACTCTGTATCATGGCAGGTAGGAAGCAACATGACCTTTACATACCCAAAAAGAAATGGATAATATCTATATTTCTGAACTGTTTACTTTCACAAAGTTTTATGGGGTACAGAACAGATAACATGACTCCTATCAATGGATGGGAGAAAGAAGACGGATGGGGTGGGGAGGGACGGAGGTAGACAACACCCAGGGGGGTTAGGTACCTGGCCTTTATTGGATAATATTTTTTTTTATAAATGTCAAAACTGATTTCTTATAGATACATACACACATATTTGTTTTATTGTATTTACTTTCATATCTGGCTTGTAATTCAAAATCTTAAATGATTTGAACAGTAATGTATAGAAAAGAACACATGTACTGTATACATAAATGTCAAAGCCGCAAACGTCTATGGGATCTATGGGATAGTAAAAAAAGACACAGGAACCTTAGTGTATACAGTACAGTAGGATTAGTTATGTATAAGGCATGCTTTTTCCTTGCCCTAAGTTTAGGTCAATAACTATTGGACCAATTCTACACCGTGGGGTGTAATGTTCGACTACTTTCAGCCATATCCTTAAATTATTGTCTACAGCAGTGTTTTTCAACCACGGATCCTAGGAACCCTAGGATTCCCCGGGCATCCCTAAAGGGTTCGCTGTAATATTCAGGTCATTTTAAAATTGTACTTAATACAGAAGAATTTACAGTACAATGCATCTTATCTCAGACGCGCTCTTGGAGAGGGTTGGGGTTCCTTACAATGCATCTGATCTCAGACGCGCTATTAGAGAGGGTTGGGGCTCCTTACAATGCATCTGATCTCAGAAGCGCTATTAGAGAGGATTGGGGTTCCTCACACTTCATCTGATCTCAGACGCACTATTAGATAGGGTTGGGGTATATTACAATGCATCTCATCTTAGACTCGTTGTTAGAGAGGGTTGGGGTCCCTCAGAATTTCACATATGGTTCCTTAACCAAAAAAAGGTTGGAAACCACTACTCTACAGTAATACAAAGGCCCCAAAAAAGACAAAGCCACAAAACGAGGGCAGAATCTGCCACTTGATTTACAGATATAGCTGACCTGAGTGCTCCTCCAGATACCTCAATATACCAGGCGTCTCAGAATACCACACCATAATATTACCACAAAATACCACAGTAGGAACAGGCAATTTTTATGTTTTTATTTTTAAAGATCCAGTTCCGAAAGCTATGGTACATCTATATTTGTCATTGTGTTCATAGGTGGACATGAAAGCAGGTGATGGACTGCACAAGTTTTATATGCCAGTTGCCACTTTGTGTTGAAAACTACCTAGAAATAGTTTTCTGTCTGTGTTACATCCCAACACATCATATATGTATATATGTATATATGTATATATGTATATATATTGTGACAGAAACCAGGGGATGGTAATAAATTCCGTATATAGGGCTCCCAGGATACTAAACAGTTTCTATCCTGTTTGGCCTGGGAGTGCAGCCTTATAATACATACACTCCATCCCACAGTTTGGCAAGCGCTGGAACTGAGGGATGAGAGATCCAGACCAGAGTTTGTCTGCTGCCTGATTTCTGTCACCTGTCATGCTAATTAGGAATCAGGTATGTAAGACTGTTTTCCTGTTTGCTCTGGTCTCTCCACAAGAGCCAGGAGGCTGGAAGGCTGCTGAACTACAGAGGGGAGAAGCCTCTTCCCCTAACAGGTTCAATCTTTCTGTTCATTTGTATAAGACTGCAAAAGTACCTTGTTTTGTTGTTGGGAGTGGAAAAGCCACTTCCAACCCTGAGTCAGGGATATCTAAGTTAAGTTATCGCTCAGATGAGCAGCTTTTGTTTTGATCTGTTTTCTGTTGTATGCACTGTGGCAGTCTCAGTGCCTGGGACTGAATAAACCAGGCATAGCCTGTTTAAAGGAACAGTACGTGACGCCTCATCATTTAACCTACCCTAAAAGACCGTGTTCTAAACAGTCCCGGACAAACGACGGAGCCCCGGAGTAAGCCGTTTGTCACATATGGTGGAGAATGCGGGCAGAGCACTAGGGGGTCTGCGGGTTGAAGAACTTTGAAAGAAAAAAAAAAAAAAAAAAAGTTTTTTCATCCTCTGCAAACAAGATGGAAGACGTGGTGGGTGCGCTGGTACGCAATGTCGCTGCCCAGAAAGACGTGAATGAAACCCAGCAACAGCTGTTAATAGCCCAGCAAGAAACTAATGCAAACCAGCAGCAGACGAATGCAGCCCAGCAACAGCTGCTAATAGCCCAGCAAGAGATTAATGCAAACCAGCAACAGGCGAATGCAAACCAGCAACTGACGAATGAAGCCCTGCAAAACGCGAATGCAAACCAGCAAGAGACAAACCGCTTGCTGAGAGAGGAGCAACAGCGGTTCGCTCAGGGCTTACAGCAGGAACTCGAGATCCTGAGGGGGACTATCAGTAACCTTCCACTGGCAGTGGCAGCCCCAGTTCCGAAAATGACCAGGGCAAGCCACTACCTTCAGAAGATGGGACCCTCGGATGATGTGGAAGCCTATCTTCTCACGTTTGAACGCACGGCACAGAGAGAGGGATGGCCAGAAGCTGAGTGGGCTGGTCTAATCGCACCCTTCCTAAGCGGCGAACCCCAGAAGGCTTACTTTGATCTAGAGCCAGCCGAAGCTAACGTCTATGCAAAATTGAAGTTCGAGATCCTCGCCCGCCTCGGCGTAACCACGGCTGTTCGCGCCCAAAGGTTTCACGCATGGTCCTTCACGATGGATAAGGCCACCCGAAGCCAGATGTATGACCTCATCCACCTCGCCCGGAAGTGGCTACAACCCGAGATCAACTCAGCCAGCCACATCGTGGAACGGTTGGTCATGGACCAGTTCTTGAGGAAACTTCCCTCTGCCTTACGCCGTTGGGTCAGTCGGAGTGACCCCCACAATGCGGATGAGCTTGTGGCCCTCGTAGAAAGGTACAATGCAGCAGAAGGGCACCCGCAACCCACAGTCGTGGAGCAACCCCACTACCCGAGGTTCCAGGACTCTTCCAGAGACGGTAAAAGGGTACCGGGGTTAAGGGGCGCTGAAGAGCGGCGACCACCTTCACGCAGCACCAGCAACAGTGGTTCGCACACTAAGGGCAATAGCCAACATGGGGAGCCGGGAAAAGGCTCTAAGTGGGACACAGACTATGTACCTAAATGTGTAAATTGTCATGAGAGGGGCCACACAGCAAAAATCTGCCCACTAAATGATGAGCCCATGCAATGCAACAGCGTGGAACCTTATTCGCTGTTGTCCCAATGTATGGGCCCTAGCCCAGAGGACCCCTTGAATAACCATCTGTGGGCATTTGTAAAGGTTAATGGTAAGAGGGTTCGGGCACTTCTTGACTCTGGGAGCATGGTCACACTAGTGTCCGAATACCTCTTGCCCATTAAGAAGAAACAGGGAAACAGTTCACAAAGAGTGGCAATTTGTTGTATACATGGGGATAATCATGAATATTCCACTGTTGATGTTTTTTTTGAAACAGAGTTTGGTTCTTTAGATTTCAAGGTGGGTATTGTACCCAAACTGGCACATGATGTGTTAATAGGGACCGACTTTCCCCATTTTCTAAAAATGTGGTCCCCCGCTCAGAATAGTGCCCAGAGTTCAATAGCGGACCATAACGAAGTATTAGAAGAAACAAATCCTTTCCCTTTTTCAGAAATGGAGGTTGACGAGGGCCCAAATAAGAAGGGGGAAAAGGAGGAGTGCTGTAAAATTCCCTTCCCCATCACTACTTTGGTAGGGAATACCCCAAATCAAGATGTTGAGCAGACACTTACCACCCCAGAACCGGATAAGACCCTCGCTGACCTAGAGGTCAGTCCTGGGAGTTTTAAGAAGGCCCAGTGGGAGGACCCCACATTAGCGGTAGCAAGGGGAAATATACGGGACCAGAATAGTACTCCTGGCCAACCAGATAGGTCACTTGCTTACCCCTACTTCGAGGTAGAGAACGACCTAGTATATCGGGTTGATAAAAGGAAATCAGTTACAACTAAACAATTGTTGGTACCACGGACATTCCGTAACGTAGTATTACACCTCGCACATAGTCATCCATTGGGGGGACACCTAGGGGTGGAAAAGACAAAAGAAAAGGTTCTCCGAAGCTTCTATTGGCCTGGGGTTCTGGCAGAAATTACGAATTATTGTTCCTCATGCCCAGAATGTCAGATCACCGCCCCGTTCAAGGCGTACCGCAGCCCATTGGTACCCCTTCCCATAATAGAGGTACCATTTGACCGGATTGCTATGGATCTAGTAGGACCCCTAATAAAGTCTGCTAGGGGACATCAGCATATATTGGTAATATTAGATTATGCCACCCGATATCCGGAGGCAGTTCCCCTACGTAGCACGTCTGCTAAAAACATAGCAAAAGAGTTAGTAGTTCTGTTTTCCCGGGTCGGGATTCCTAAAGAGATTCTATCTGACCAGGGAACACCATTTATGTCCCAAGTAACAAAAGAGCTATGTAAACTCCTAAAAATCAAGCATCTCAGAACCTCAGTCTATCATCCACAAACAGATGGTTTAGTGGAAAGGTTCAATAAAACCTTAAAGAGCATGTTACGGCGGGCGGTTGATAAAGATGGGAAAAACTGGGATTGTTTGTTACCGTACCTGTTATTTGCCATTAGGGAAGTTCCCCAATCATCCACAGGCTTCTCCCCGTTTGAACTATTGTATGGCCGACACCCAAGGGGCTTACTGGATATAGCCAAAGAGACTTGGGAACACGAGGTTACCCCTTACAGAAGTGTAATAGAGCATGTTGCCCAGATGCAGGACCGCATTGCTGCAGTCCTACCCATAGTGAGGGAACACATGGAGAAAGCTCAAGAAGCACAGAGGAATACGTATAATAAGGGTGCTAGGGTCAGAATTTTTTTTCCAGGTGATAGGGTACTAGTTCTGGTTCCCACCGTGGAGAGTAAATTCCTTGCTAAATGGCATGGGCCATATGAGGTCTTGGAAAGAGTGGGAGAAGTAAATTATAAGGTAAGACAGCCAGGTAGGAGGAAACCTGAGCAAATTTACCATATAAACCTACTCAAGCCCTGGAAAGATAGAGAAGTCTTGTTAACCCTAGTACCCCCAGGTCCGTCAGAGAATCAAGAAACTGACCCAGAGGTTAGCATAGCTGAAACCCTGTCTGTTCATCAGAAACGAGAGGTTCAGAATTTAGTGAGAAGAAACAAAGAAATCGTCTCTATACGGCCAGGTAGAACTAGCGTAATTGAACATGACCTAGTCTCTGAACCGGGGGTCCGAGTTAACCTTAAACCGTACCGAATCCCAGAGGCCAAAAGAAAGGCTATAAGTTTAGAGGTTAAAAAAATGCTAAAACTAGGTGTAATTGAGGAATCCCAAAGTGGGTGGAACAGCCCTATAGTCTTAGTCCCAAAGCCAGATGGTACAACAAGGTTTTGTAATGACTACCGGAAACTAAACGCGGTGTCAAAATTTGATACTTATCCTATGCCCAGGGTAGATGAACTTGTAGAGAGACTGGGCAAAGCCCGATATCTCACAACCCTAGACCTAACAAAAGGGTACTGGCAGGTTCCCCTCACAGAAAGGGCAAAAGAAAAGACAGCCTTCTCAACCCCAGACGGCCTCTTTCAGTATAAGGTGTTGCCTTTTGGCTTACATGGAGCTCCCGCCACATTCCAAAGAATGATGGATAAAATTTTAAAACCACATGCTCGGTATGCTGCCGCCTACCTGGATGATGTGGTAATCCATAGTGAAGATTGGCAATCCCACCTTCCAAAGGTCCAAGCTGTGCTTGACGCAGTCCGGTCTGCTGGACTAACTGCTAACCCCGCTAAATGCACTATTGGTCTGGAGGAGGCCAAGTATCTGGGATATTCTATTGGCAGAGGTTTACTCAAACCCCAAACACTCAAAGTGGAGGCGATACAAAATTGGCCAAGGCCAGTTACAAAAAAACAAGTAAGGACCTTTTTGGGGTTAATTGGGTACTATAGAAGGTTTATTCCCAATTTTGCAACTAAGGCAACCCCACTAACTGACCTCACAAAAGCAAGAGGACCACTAATGGTAAAGTGGTCCCCCGAAACCGAACAAGCCTTTAGAAGCCTGAAAGAAGCTCTCTGTGCCCAACCAGTGTTGGTCACACCTGACTTCTCCAAAGAGTTCGTAGTCCAAACCGACGCATCTGAGGTAGGGCTGGGGGCGGTACTCTCCCAGGAGTCTCAAGGTGAGGAGCACCCCATCCTTTATTTAAGTAGGAAACTAAATCCCCAGGAGAAAAATTACTCCATAGTAGAGAAAGAGTGTCTCGCAATAAAGTGGGCTGTAGAGACGCTCAAATACTACCTGTTGGGGAGAAAATTCCGGTTGGTCACAGATCATGCACCCCTTACCTGGATGTGTCAAAACAGGGAAAAGAATGCTAGAGTGACCAGGTGGTTCCTAAGCCTACAACCCTTTAAATTTTCTGTGGAACACAGGTCAGGGCACAAACATGGCAATGCTGACGGGTTGTCAAGGATGCACTCCCTAATATCCATGGTCGCTCATCCCTCGAGGTCTGAGCTGGGGGGGAGGATATGTGACAGAAACCAGGGGATGGTAATAAATTCCGTATATAGGGCTCCCAGGATACTAAACAGTTTCTATCCTGTTTGGCCTGGGAGTGCAGCCTTATAATACATACACTCCATCCCACAGTTTGGCAAGCGCTGGAACTGAGGGATGAGAGATCCAGACCAGAGTTTGTCTGCTGCCTGATTTCTGTCACCTGTCATGCTAATTAGGAATCAGGTATGTAAGACTGTTTTCCTGTTTGCTCTGGTCTCTCCACAAGAGCCAGGAGGCTGGAAGGCTGCTGAACTACAGAGGGGAGAAGCCTCTTCCCCTAACAGGTTCAATCTTTCTGTTCATTTGTATAAGACTGCAAAAGTACCTTGTTTTGTTGTTGGGAGTGGAAAAGCCACTTCCAACCCTGAGTCAGGGATATCTAAGTTAAGTTATCGCTCAGATGAGCAGCTTTTGTTTTGATCTGTTTTCTGTTGTATGCACTGTGGCAGTCTCAGTGCCTGGGACTGAATAAACCAGGCATAGCCTGTTTAAAGGAACAGTACGTGACGCCTCATCATTTAACCTACCCTAAAAGACCGTGTTCTAAACAGTCCCGGACAAACGACGGAGCCCCGGAGTAAGCCGTTTGTCACAATATATATATATATATATATATTAAACCCCATATATTGAGCTAAAATGTATGGGTGCTCTGGTGTTTCAATACATAGCAATGCTATGAATAGAAGGCAATCATGGAGCTTGCTTAAAAATGTATTTAAATATTGAAACTTCTGACCACTATTGATCAGAGTAGTGGTCTGTAACATTGATAATCAAATAAATGTGTTTTCCCAGCAAGCCATTATCCGTGTTAGTGCTTGCTATTCATAACAAAACAAAGACCACCAAAAACTTTATTCAAAACCAGAACCAAAACCCCAAATATTTTAAAGGCAAAATAAAAATACCAAGCCAAGTGAGCATCTCTATGTATTTCATATGTATTTGATATCAAGAATATCTTTTAGCAGGTCTGTTAAAGCAGTCCTAACCCCCCAAAGTCAGGCTTTCAGGATATCCCAGCTTCAGCGGAGGTGGCTCAATCCGTCCCTGCTTCAGCACAGCTCGCTCAATCAGTCCCTGCTTCAGCACAGGTGACTCAATCAGAGGCTGATTGAGTGATTGTGCCACCTGTGCTAATGCTGGAATATCCTGAAAAGTTAACCTGTTGGGGAGGGGGGAGGAGGGGGGGCTTGATGACTGGAGTTGAGTCCCCGTGTGTTAAAGAAATGTGCCTTGATTGTGCTTTTCTTGCCCTTCACTTTTACCTTTCTTCCTTACAGATCAGTTTTTAAATTCCTCTGCTGTGAACCCTCCACCGACCTGCAGTGCTCCTGCAGTCACCACTGCTTACCCTTCATGGAGCAACAGCTCCCACCCAGTAGGGAGGAATACTGAAGTCTACAGACATGGGGCCCAAGGCATGATTTTGCAACAAGGGTCTGCAGGAACACCAATGTATCTACAGCAGATCCCACAGGCAACACGCGCTTACCCTCGTGTATCGGACATGAACGGAGGATTCTACCACACTGCTACAGGAGGATACACAGGATTTGCAGGACAGGTTAGGGGAGAAGCCACAACGCAGCCTGTTACTTTCCGTCCCAACACACATTTGGAAAGACGTGCTACAATAGGGCCTTGTATAATGGCCACCCAGTATGCACAACTTCAGCAGCCACCATTCATACCCCTTAGAGGAATGCACGTTCAGGATAGGACATACCACCCAGTTCCTGGCCAATATGCTCCAACTGGTGGCAACACAGCACAGATTGGCTCCTTCTTACAGACACTCACTGGGCTGCCAATAACCTCCCCCAGGGGGAAAAGCCCAAGACCGTCCTATCCACTGGCTCATTATTCGGCAGCCCCTGATCCCCAAGCAACCAGGATAGCCGAAAATGTAAAAGTAGGAGGAGTGTCAGGTGGGTAAGGCAAACCAGGTTCAGTTGGGGGAGCACAAGGGGCAAAAAAGGAGAGATCTAGATGCCCAAATCATAGCATTTCCCCCAGTTGTTGCTATTGCAGCTAAACGTTTGTGGATGTTCCTTAAATTGAATGCCGCTTTGTTACATAAATTGATAATATGCAAAACTGAGTATCTACTGTAGTGTATTGGTTTTCCCATTGACAAATAACACACAGGGACTTGTGAAACTCTTGTTGGCCTTTTATCATAATCTGCCCTCTTTATCACTAATGATATCTCCACCAATAAAACCTACTTCTCTTTGTATTCATCACTCACCATCATTATTGTGATAAAACATGGATATCTCTCATAATTTTGCATTGTGTACAGTAGTTCTTTGCACTGATTTCCATGTGTAATTAGCTTAATTCCCTTTCTATACTGCATTGTGTTGCAGACCTTACAAGGTGAGATATGGAGAATCTTTACTAATCATTGTTCAAAATCTTCTCCTTGACCGATACCATTACCTGTTATAAAGATCTTTAATTACGGTCATTCGCCACTGTAGTGTTACAAAGATATAGAACTCTACAGTATGTAGTCCTCGCCAATACTGAAGGGATTAAGCATGTGTTTGCTTTTCTTCCTTTGTGTTATTATGTACAATGTGTTGGTATTTATGATAATTGATTATTTCTCCTTTTTGATTTTGTTACAGTGTGTCAGACCTCGCTTGGAGCCCAACATATTTCCCAGGCCAGTTTAATTATACAAGGAGCAGTTCAGCTTGCTGCTAATGAAAAAAGTGAACCACCTCTAATGTACCCAACTCAACCAGCTCGGAAGCTGAGCCACCTCCCAAAGTTACATATTGAAGTGCAAAGCAACAAAGAGTTATATGTGCCAGTGTGGAAAAGGGGTGGGTTAAAAGATATGGAGAAGAGATCTTCAGAGGTGAAGGCCCCCTCACATATTGCTCAGAAGGTTCGTAATAACGTGCTGAGTTCAGTGAAGACTGAGTGTCCGACAAAGTCTGAGGGGGTACCAAAGTGCTCCACAGTGGAAACAAAGAAGAAAAAGATCCTTTATTTAGCTGCAAAGGATCAAGTCCCTCAAACTGCACTGCAAAAGAAGGTAAAACCAATGTCAAAGCCAGTAAATCATTCTTCTGCTCCTATACCAGGGAAGTCACCCCATGGCCCACAATCTGGTGACGAGGCTGTTCTGTTAAAAAAGATGAAACGTGTTTGTCTCTCAGGTGCCCACATTTCCAATAAGGTATCTGAAAAGATGCAGCAAAGCCGCGAAGGTACAATGGATGCTAAGACACCTGCTGTTACTCATATTAATCCTAAACTGAAGAAAACTCAGGAGATAGGGATCAAACGTAAAGATGCAAAGACTCCTGCAGTTACTCATAGTCCTCAGCGGAAGACACCTCAGGAGATGGGGATCAAACTTAAAAATGCAAAGACTCCTGCAGTTACTCATAGTCCTGAGCGGAAGACACCTCAGGAGATCGGGATCAAACGTAAAGATGCAAAGACTCCTGTAGTTACTCATAGTCCTGAGCGGAAGACACCTCAGGAGATGGGGATCAAACGTAAATATGCAAAAACTCCTGCAGTTACTCATAGTCCTGAGCGGAAGACACCTCAGGAGATGGGGATCAAACTTAAAAATGCAAAGACTCCTGCAGTTACTCATTGTCCTGAGCGGAAGACACCTCAGGAGATGGGGATCAAACGTAAATATGCAAAAACACCTGCAGTTACTCATAGTCCTGAGCGGAAAACACCTCAGGAGATGGGGATCAAACTTAAAAATGCAAAGACTCCTGCAGTTACTCATTGTCCTGAGCGGAAGGAAAGGTGAAAGCCCATCACAGCAACCTCAGCCTCCAAATGATTAACTCTGTTCAAGTATTTCACCCATTGGGTAAAAAAGCAGGTCCCACAGGTCCAGGGGCACCCGCAGGATCCATTACACTTGGAAATAAGCTTGGACCAATGCAAGGACGCCAAAGCCAGACTTCTGCTTCTCATGTTCAGTGGCCTCCTACTGATGCGATTAAAAGGTTCATGGCCAAAAAACAGGACAGTATTTCTGGAATTAAAGGAGTCGGTATTAATGCCAGGCCTAGGCTATTTAAAATACATGAGTACACAAGACCTGACATTAAAACCAGTGAAATCAAACAACATGGGGAAAACAAAGCTTCAGTTATAGAGAATCCCAAACACTTCCCAGTGATATCCATAGAACAGGAAGCTGCAGTAAGATGCATTGAAAAGGTCAGCCAAACCACTATCCCCATTCCAGCTCCTGGCATTAAAACCAGTGAAATCAAACAACGTGGGGAAAACAAAGCTTCAGTTATAGAGAATCCCAAACACTTCCCAGTGATATCCATAGAACAGGAAGCTGCAGTGACATGCATTAAAAAGGTCAGCCAAACCACTATCCCCATTCAAGCTCCTTTCAACCAGAAGCACCAGCTTTCTAACCTGCAGCTTCCTTCTCCCATGAGCTACTTAAAAAACCCTGACTAATCTGTAACTGATGCCAAGCTCTGTGACTATCTGTAAATAAGATTTATATTTATAAGTCAGTTTGTAACATATTTTACTAAGAATATATTTAAAACTCTTCAATAAAATGTATCTGTTTTCAATTGAACTCTTTATTTACTAAAGAAACTATTTACAAATGCCAAGGGTTATTGAAATTCTGCAAATTAACTTTAGATTACCCTATTGATGATACGAGAGAGAGAGAGAGAGAGAGAGAGAGAGAGAGAGAGAGAGAGAGAGAGAGAGAGAGAGAGAGAGAGAGAGAGAGAGAGAGAGAGAGAGAGAGAGAGAGAGAGAGAGAGAGAGAGAGAGAGAGAGAGAGAGATAAGTAAGTCGGACCCCACTTATGAGAGAGAAACAGATAAATATTTAACTATATGCTTTGTCATGTTGGATGTTGTATGTATGTATGTACTGTATGTCTTTATTTATATAGCGCCATTTATGTAGAAAGCGCTTCACCGCAGTAATACACGTGACAATCATATAAATAATACAAATAACAGATCATGGGAAGAAGTGCTTCAGACATAAAAGTAACATTTAGGAAAAGGAGTCCCTGCTCTGAAGAGCTTACAATCTAATTGGTAGGTGGAACATACAGAGACAGTAGAAGGGCGTTCTGGTAAGTGCGTCTGCAATGGGCCAAGCTTTATGTATGCGGTCTATAGTATCAGCCACGGAGCTACTCACATGCTTCTTTAAGCAGATGTGTTATAATGTGGGTCTTAAAGGTGGATAGAGAAGGTGCTAGTCGGGTATTGATGGGAAGGGCACTCCAGAGGTGAGGGCAGTCAGTGAGAAAGGTTTAAGGCGAGAGAGGGCTTTAGATACAAAAGGGGTAGATAGAAGACATCATTGGGCGGATCGCAAGAGTCGGGATGGTGCATAGCGAGAAATTAGAGCTGAGCTGTAAGGAGGGGCAGAAGAGTGTAAAGCTTTAAAAGTGAGGAGGAGAATTGAGTGTGAGATACGGGATTTGATAGGAAGCCAGGAGAGGGATTTCAGCAGGGGAGACGCTGAGACAGATTTAGGAAAGAGTAGAGTGATTCTGGCAGCAGCGTTTAGGATAGATTGTAGGGGAGACAGGTGAGAGGCAGTAATACCGGACAGCAGAAGGTTCCAGTATTTGAGATGGTAGAGAATGAGGGTCTGTGTCAGAGTTTTAGCTGTCGAGCAACAGTGGAAGGGCGTATCTTTGTAATATTGCGGAGGAGAAAACGACAGGTTTAGCTACCTTTTGAATGTGAGAGAGGAGTCTGTGACCCCCAGGGCAGCGTGCTTGGGCTATTGGATGTATAGTAGTACTTCCAACAGTAATATAATATATATATATATACAGTGGTCGACAAATCACCCAAAAATCTACTCGCCGAACAAAAAAATCTACTCGCCACCTAGTACCACACGTGTGTTGCTTGGGACAATAGGAGCTCGCCACGATGTTAAATCCACTCGCCCGGGGCGTGCAAATGTATAGGTTTGTCTAACACTGTATATATGTATATATATATATATATATATATATTTATATACTATATTAGTGAAAGCACTGTATGCCTGCCTGCCTGGATGTCCGGTGTCCCTAGGGGAAATCTCATTGGTCCCTTGGGCCGCCCGCCCCCGCACACCTCTCATTGGCCTGAGGTGGAGTGACGGGCCACACACACACACACACACACACACACACACACACACACACACACACACACACACACACACACACACACACACACACACACAACACAGCAGCTCTATACACACACACACACACACACACATACACACACAACACAGCAGCTCTATACACACACACACACACACAACACAGCAGCTCTATACACACACACACACACACACACACACAACACAGCAGCTCTATACACACACACACACACAACACAGCAGCTCTATACACACACACACACCCCCTCTGTCCGCCCCCCCCCCCCCCCCATCACGTGCACCGCCCTGCACTGGCTCCGGACGGGAAGCGCGGCCCTCCTACCCCAGCCGCTCCCTTACTTCCCCGGCGCTACCACCCGCTCAGGTAAGTCACTGTGCGTCCCGCCTCAGCCTCAGGCCCACTGCGCGTCCCGCCTCAGCCTCAGGCCCACTGCGCGTCCCGCCTCAGCCTCAGGCCCACTGCGCGTCCCGCCTCAGCCTCAGGCCCACTGCGCGTCCCGCCTCAGCCTCAGGCCCACTGTGCGTCCCGCCTCAGCCTCAGGCCCACTGCGCGTCCCGCCTCAGCCTCAGGCCCACTGCGCGTCCCGCCTCAGCCTCAGGCCCACTGCGCGTCCCGCCTCAGCCTCAGGCCCACTGTGCGTCCCGCCTCAGCCTCAGGCCCACTGCGCGTCCCGCCTCAGCCTCAGGCCCACTGCGCGTCCCGCCTCAGCCTCAGGCCCACTGCGCGTCCCGCCTCAGCCTCAGGCCCACACAGGGCGCTTCCTACCGCCGCTCAGCCGGACGCCACATCGAGCGGGCGCCGGGGGGGGGGGGCGAGCGCGAGTCTCAGGCCCACACAGGGCGCTTCCTGCCGCCGCCTGCACGCCTCACTCAGCAGGACGGCACATCGGGGGACCAAGCGGGCGCCGGGGGGGGGAGCGCGAGTCACAGGGAACGGGGGGGGGTGAGTCACGGGGAACGGGGGGGGGGCCACCAGCCGAACCAGCAGGGGGACGGACGCACGGAGGAGGGGGGGAAATGCCCATACATAAATTAGGACAATACATATGCCCACTGCTCTCCACCCCCCCCCCACTCCCCTTTCCCCGTCCCCCACTCCCCTTTCCCCCACTCCCCTTTCCCCTCCCCCCCGCTCCCCTTTCCCCCCGCTCCCCTTTCCCCCCCCCGCACCCCTTTCCCCCCCTTTCCCCCCCCGCTCCCCTTTCCCCCCCCCCGCTCCCCTTTCTCCCCCCT
This sequence comes from Ascaphus truei, assembly GCF_040206685.1. Classification (NCBI taxonomy): domain Eukaryota; kingdom Metazoa; phylum Chordata; class Amphibia; order Anura; family Ascaphidae; genus Ascaphus; species Ascaphus truei. Next base: position 146,249 of record NW_027453852.1, on the reverse strand, counting down.
GCCCCGCTCCCCTTTCTCCCCCCCGCCCCGCTCCCCTTTCTCCCCCCCCGCCCCGCTCCCCTTTCTCCCCCCCCGCCCCGCTCCCCTTTCTCCCCCCCCCGCCCCGCTCCCCTTTCTCCCCCCCCGCCCCGCTCCCCTTTCTCCCCCCCCGCCCCGCTCCCCTTTCTCCCCCCCCGCCCCGCTCCCCTTTCTCCCCCCCGCCCCGCTCCCCTTTCTCCCCCCCGCCCCGCTCCCCTTTCTCCCCCCTGCCCCGCTCCCCTTTCTCCCCCCCCGCCCCGCTCCCCTTTCTCCCCCCCCCGCCCCGCTCCCCTTTCTCCCCCCCGCCCCGCTCCCCTTTCTCCCCCCCCGCCCCGCTCCCCTTTCTCTCCCCCGCCCCGCTCCCCTTTCTCTCCCCCGCCCCGCTCCCCTTTCTCTCCCCCGCCCCGCTCCCCTTTCTCTCCCCTGCCCCGCTCCCCTTTCTCCCCCCCGCCCCGCTCCCCTTTCTCTCCCCCGCCCCGCTCCCCTTTCTCTCCCCCGCCCCGCTCCCCTTTCTCCCCCCCGCCCCCCTTTCTCTCCCCCGCCCCGCTCCCCTTTCTCCCCCCCGCCCCGCTCCCCCCCCAAACCTTTACAACAAATACTCACCTATTGTTCCACGATTTATAAATAATACTACCTATTACGCATTTACATCCCGGGCAACGCCGGGTCTCTCAGCTAGTATTTATATATATATATATATATATTGTGACAAACGGCTTACTCTGGGGCTCCGTCGTTTGTCCGGGACTGTTTAGAACACGGTCTTTTAGGGTAGGTTAAATGATGAGGCGTCACGTACTGTTCCTTTAAACAGGCTATGCCTGGTTTATTCAGTCCCAGGCACTGAGACTGCCACAGTGCATACAACAGAAAACAGATCAAAACAAAAGCTGCTCACCTGAGCGATAACTTAACTTAGATATCCCTGACTCAGGGTTGGAAGTGGCTTTTCCACTCCCAACAACAAAACAAGGTACTTTTGCAGTCTTATACAAATGAACAGAAAGATTGAACCTGTTTGGGGAAGAGGCTTCCCCCTCTGTAGTTCAGCAGCCTTCCAGCCTCCTGGCTCTTGTGGAGAGACCAGAGCAAACAGGAAAACAGTCTTACATACCTGATTCCTAATTAGCATGACAGGTGACAGAAATCAGGCAGCAGACAAACTCTGGTCTGGATCTCTCATCCCTCAGTTCCAGCGCTTGCCAAACTGTGGGATGGAGTGTATGTATTATAAGGCTGCACTCCCAGGCCAAACAGGATAGAAACTGTTTAGTATCCTGGGAGCCCTATATACGGAATTTATTACCATCCCCTGGTTTCTGTCACATATCCTCCCCCCCAGCTCAGACCTCGAGGGATGAGCGACCATGGATATTAGGGAGTGCATCCTTGACAACCCGTCAGCATTGCCATGTTTGTGCCCTGACCTGTGTTCCACAGAAAATTTAAAGGGTTGTAGGCTTAGGAACCACCTGGTCACTCTAGCATTCTTTTCCCTGTTTTGACACATCCAGGTAAGGGGTGCATGATCTGTGACCAACCGGAATTTTCTCCCCAACAGGTAGTATTTGAGCGTCTCTACAGCCCACTTTATTGCGAGACACTCTTTCTCTACTATGGAGTAATTTTTCTCCTGGGGATTTAGTTTCCTACTTAAATAAAGGATGGGGTGCTCCTCACCTTGAGACTCCTGGGAGAGTACCGCCCCCAGCCCTACCTCAGATGCGTCGGTTTGGACTACGAACTCTTTGGAGAAGTCAGGTGTGACCAACACTGGTTGGGCACAGAGAGCTTCTTTCAGGCTTCTAAAGGCTTGTTCGGTTTCGGGGGACCACTTTACCATTAGCGGTCCTCTTGCTTTTGTGAGGTCAGTTAGTGGGGTTGCCTTAGTTGCAAAATTGGGAATAAACCTTCTATAGTACCCAATTAACCCCAAAAAGGTCCTTACTTGTTTTTTTGTAACTGGCCTTGGCCAATTTTGTATCGCCTCCACTTTGAGTGTTTGGGGTTTGAGTAAACCTCTGCCAATAGAATATCCCAGATACTTGGCCTCCTCCAGACCAATAGTGCATTTAGCGGGGTTAGCAGTTAGTCCAGCAGACCGGACTGCGTCAAGCACAGCTTGGACCTTTGGAAGGTGGGATTGCCAATCCTCACTATGGATTACCACATCATCCAGGTAGGCGGCAGCATACCGAGCATGTGGTTTTAAAATTTTATCCATCATTCTTTGGAATGTGGCGGGAGCTCCATGTAAGCCAAAAGGCAACACCTTATACTGAAAGAGGCCGTCTGGGGTTGAGAAGGCTGTCTTTTCTTTTGCCCTTTCTGTGAGGGGAACCTGCCAGTACCCTTTTGTTAGGTCTAGGGTTGTGAGATATCGGGCTTTGCCCAGTCTCTCTACAAGTTCATCTACCCTGGGCATAGGATAAGTATCAAATTTTGACACCGCATTTAGTTTCCGGTAGTCATTACAAAACCTTGTTGTACCATCTGGCTTTGGGACTAAGACTATAGGGCTGTTCCACCCACTTTGGGATTCCTCAATTACACCTAGTTTTAGCATTTTTTTAACCTCTAAACTTATAGCCTTTCTTTTGGCCTCCGGGATTCGGTACGGTTTAAGGTTAACTCGGACCCCCGGTTCAGAGACTAGGTCATGTTCAATTACGCTAGTTCTACCTGGCTGTATAGAGAAGATTTCTTTGTTTCTTCTCACTAAATTCTGAACCTCTCGTTTCTGATGAACAGACAGGATTTCAGCTATGCTAACCTCTGGGTCAGTTTCTTGATTCTCTGACGGACCTGGGGGTACTAGGGTTAACAAGACTTCTCTATCTTTCCAGGGCTTGAGTAGGTTTATATGGTAAATTTGCTCAGGTTTCCTCCTACCTGGCTGTCTTACCTTATAATTTACTTCTCCCACTCTTTCCAAGACCTCATATGGCCCATGCCATTTAGCAAGGAATTTACTCTCCACGGTGGGAACCAGAACTAGTACCCTATCACCTGGAAAAAAAATTCTGACCCTAGCACCCTTATTATACGTATTCCTCTGTGCTTCTTGAGCTTTCTCCATGTGTTCCCTCACTATGGGTAGGACTGCAGCAATGCGGTCCTGCATCTGGGCAACATGCTCTATTACACTTCTGTAAGGGGTAACCTCATGTTCCCAAGTCTCTTTGGCTATATCCAATAAGCCCCTTGGGTGTCGGCCATACAATAGTTCAAACGGGGAGAAGCCTGTGGATGATTGGGGAACTTCCCTAATGGCAAATAACAGGTACGGTAACAAACAATCCCAGTTTTTCCCATCTTTATCAACCGCCCGCCGTAACATGCTCTTTAAGGTTTTATTGAACCTTTCCACTAAACCATCTGTTTGTGGATGATAGACTGAGGTTCTGAGATGCTTGATTTTTAGGAGTTTACATAGCTCTTTTGTTACTTGGGACATAAACGGTGTTCCCTGGTCAGATAGAATCTCTTTAGGAATTCCGACCCGGGAAAACAGAACTACTAACTCTTTTGCTATGTTTTTAGCAGAGGTGCTACGTAGGGGAACTGCCTCCGGATATCGGGTGGCATAATCTAATATTACCAATATATGCTGATGTCCCCTAGCAGACTTTATTAAGGGTCCTACTAGATCCATAGCAATCCGGTCAAATGGTACCTCTATTATGGGAAGGGGTACCAATGGGCTGCGGTACGCCTTGAACGGGGCGGTGATCTGACATTCTGGGCATGAGGAACAATAATTCGTAATTTCTGCCAGAACCCCAGGCCAATAGAAGCTTCGGAGAACCTTTTCTTTTGTCTTTTCCACCCCTAGGTGTCCCCCCAATGGATGACTATGTGCGAGGTGTAATACTACGTTACGGAATGTCCGTGGTACCAACAATTGTTTAGTTGTAACTGATTTCCTTTTATCAACCCGATATACTAGGTCATTCTCTACCTCGAAGTAGGGGTAATCAAGTGACCTATCTGGTTGGCCAGGAGTACTATTCTGGTCCCGTATATTTCCCCTTGCTACCGCTAATGTGGGGTCCTCCCACTGGGCCTTCTTAAAACTCCCAGGACTGACCTCTAGGTCAGCGAGGGTCTTATCCGGTTCTGGGGTGGTAAGTGTCTGATCAACATCTTGATTTGGGGTATTCCCTACCAAAGTAGTGATGGGGAAGGGAATTTTACAGCACTCCTCCTTTTCCCCCTTCTTATTTGGGCCCTCGTCAACCTCCATTTCTGAAAAAGGGAAAGGATTTGTTTCTTCTAATACTTCGTTATGGTCCGCTATTGAACTCTGGGCGCTATTCTGAGCGGGGGACCACATTTTTAGAAAATGGGGAAAGTCGGTCCCTATTAACACATCATGTGCCAGTTTGGGTACAATACCCACCTTGAAATCTAAAGAACCAAACTCTGTTTCAAAAAAAACATCAACAGTGGAATATTCATGATTATCCCCATGTATACAACAAATTGCCACTCTTTGTGAACTGTTTCCCTGTTTCTTCTTAATGGGCAAGAGGTATTCGGACACTAGTGTGACCATGCTCCCAGAGTCAAGAAGTGCCCGAACCCTCCTACCATTAACCTTTACAAATGCCCACAAATGGTTATTCAAGGGGTCCTCTGGGCTAGGGCCCATACATTGGGACAACAGCGCATAAGGTTCCACGCTGTTGCATTGCATGGGCTCATCATTTAGTGGGCAGATTTTTGCTGTGTGGCCCCTCTCATGACAATTTACACATTTAGGTACATAGTCTGTGTCCCACTTAGAGCCTTTTCCCGGCTCCCCATGTTGGCTATTGCCCTTAGTGTGCGAACCACTGTTGCTGGTGCTGCGTGAAGGTGGTCGCCGCTCTTCAGCGCCCCTTAACCCCGGTACCCTTTTACCGTCTCTGGAAGAGTCCTGGAACCTTGGGTAGTGGGGTTGCTCCACGACTGTGGGTTGCGGGTTCTCTTCTGCTGCATTGTACCTTTCTACGAGGGCCACAAGCTCATCCGCATTGTGGGGGTCACTCCGACTGACCCAACGGCGTAAGGCAGAGGGAAGTTTTCTCAAGAACTGGTCCATGACCAACCGTTCCACGATGTGGCTGGCTGAGTTGATCTCGGGTTGTAGCCACTTCCGGGCGAGGTGGATGAGGTCATACATCTGGCTTCGGGTGGCTTTATCCATCGTGAAGGACCATGCGTGAAACCTTTGGGCGCGAACAGCCGTGGTTACGCCGAGGCGGGCGAGGATCTCGAACTTCAATTTTGCATAGACGTTAGCTTCGGCTGGCTCTAGATCAAAGTAAGCCTTCTGGGGTTCGCCGCTTAGGAAGGGTGCGATTAGACCAGCCCACTCAGCTTCTGGCCATCCCTCTCTCTGTGCCGTGCGTTCAAACGTGAGAAGATAGGCTTCCACATCATCCGAGGGTCCCATCTTCTGAAGGTAGTGGCTTGCCCTGGTCATTTTCGGGACTGGGGCTGCCTCTGCCAGTGGAAGGTTACTGATAGTCTCCCTTAGGATCTCGAGTTCCTGCTGTAAGCCCTGGGCGAACCGTTGTTGCTCCTCTCTCAGCAAGCGGTTTGTCTCTTGCTGGTTTGCATTCGCCTGTTGCTGGTTTGCATTAGTCTCTTGCTGGTTTATTGACAGCCGTTGCTGGTTTGCATTAGTCTCTTGCTGGGCTATTAACAGCTGTTGCTGGGTTTCATTCGCCTGTTGCAGGGCTGCATTAATCTTTTGCTGGGCTTCATTCGCGTCTTTCTGGACAGCGACATTGCGTACCAGCGCACTCACCACGTCTTCCATCTTGTTTGGAGAGAGAGAAAAAAAACTTTTTTTTTTTTTTTTTTTTTTTTTTTTTTTAAAGTTCTTTAACCCGCAGACCTTTTAGTGTTCTGCCCGCATTCTCCACCATATGTGACAAACGGCTTACTCTGGGGCTCCGTCGTTTGTCCGGGACTGTTTAGAACACGGTCTTTTAGGGTAGGTTAAATGATGAGGCGTCACGTACTGTTCCTTTAAACAGGCTATGCCTGGTTTATTCAGTCCCAGGCACTGAGACTGCCACAGTGCATACAACAGAAAACAGATCAAAACAAAAGCTGCTCACCTGAGCGATAACTTAACTTAGATATCCCTGACTCAGGGTTGGAAGTGGCTTTTCCACTCCCAACAACAAAACAAGGTACTTTTGCAGTCTTATACAAATGAACAGAAAGATTGAACCTGTTTGGGGAAGAGGCTTCCCCCTCTGTAGTTCAGCAGCCTTCCAGCCTCCTGGCTCTTGTGGAGAGACCAGAGCAAACAGGAAAACAGTCTTACATACCTGATTCCTAATTAGCATGACAGGTGACAGAAATCAGGCAGCAGACAAACTCTGGTCTGGATCTCTCATCCCTCAGTTCCAGCGCTTGCCAAACTGTGGGATGGAGTGTATGTATTATAAGGCTGCACTCCCAGGCCAAACAGGATAGAAACTGTTTAGTATCCTGGGAGCCCTATATACGGAATTTATAACCATCCCCTGGTTTCTGTCACATAATATATATATATATATATATATATATATATATATATATATATATACACACACACACACACACACACACACACACACACACACACACATACATACATACATACACACAATATAACAATAATAATACTAATAATAATAACAATAAACATGATTCCCACTCATTGACTTTACTTATACTTCAGTGGAGTCTCACCTTTTCAAGTGAAAACTTTCCTATAAAAATGCAATTTATTGGCATTACCAAACTTCATTAAATCACTCACGTCCTCGGACTCTGACAGACATGATTACAGACCCGCCAACATTTGGCACATACAGAAGAGGTAACTTTATTTGCTGCAGTATCTCGCTGTGGGAGAGAGGAGCTGGCAGGAAAGTGACCCCACCGAAGGAAGCTCAATAACATGAACCATTTACTTACATGCAAAGATCATACAAGCAATAAAATATACATATTTATGTATTTATTTGTATATTCTTAAATACACACAATAGAAGTGTTATTAAATCCACCATAACCAGTTGATCGTTAGCAGGTAAGTCATCAATCTCCCAGCTGCTTTAGGCTCGTAATATACTGTGTGGCCGTGCGCACGCCTGTGCGAACGCGTGTGCATGTGCTGCACACGTTTTGTGTGTATAGAGTCCGTGCTGCCGGGAGCGACATGCTGGGAAGGTAGTGTGTGTGTGAGCGTGTGTGTGTGAGCGCGTGTGTGTGTGTGTATGTGTGTGAGCGTGTGTGTGTGAGCGCGTGTGTGTGTGTGTGTGTGTGTATGTGCGCGTGTGTGCGCGTGTGTGTGTGTGTATATGTATGTGTGTGTGTGTATGTGCGCGTGTGTGTGTGTGTATATGTATGTATGTGTGTGTGTGTGTGTGTGTGTGTGTGTGTGTGTGTGTGTGTGTGTGTGTGTGTGTACTGTAAATTGTGAGTGAATAATTACTTAAATAAGATTTTTAAAAGAAAAAAAAACATGTTTAATAAATAAAAAAAATGTATTTGTGCACTTATTGACACACACACACACACACACACACACATTTCAGTGGCAGTAGCAGCGTGAATTCCTTATTTTCTTCCTCTTCCCCCGTCGGCTGGTCCCACGCTCACTGCCGTGCACACGCGCGCTCCTATTATAGAATGGCCGACTAACCTCAGCCAACTATAAATGCCGCGCGCGCACAGCGCAGCAAGCGCACACACTGCAGCACAGCCCTGAATTAGCTGCAGCTTCCGCCACTGGCATCAATACAGTAGGTAAAATAGGTAAATAAGTATTTAATAGGCCCAGGACACAACAGGTACAGTACCTGCTAGATAGATAAAATAGGTAAATAAGTATTTAATAGGACCAGGACACAACAGGTACAGTACCTGCTAGATAGATAAAATAGGTAAATAAGTATTTAATAGGACCAGGACATGACAGGTACAGTACCTGCTAAATGGGTAAAGATGAATTTAATAGGTACAGGACATAAAAAAACAGGTACAGTTGGAGGCTGTGAATAACATGTAATTTGCTATATGCAAAGATCATATTATTAATAATATTTGCACACACACAATAGGAGGGATAATAATTCCCTATAACCAGTTTATCAGTAGGTACAGGACATAAAACAGACAAACAGAGCCTACCAAATAGGTGCAGCTGGAGGCCTGTGTGTAACTCCTGCTGACACCCTGCATGTGTAGCAGGATATTTACATGTAGCTGCTGCTCTTCCCACTGACTGGGATAGGCCCACATCCTGAGCTCAAGTTGCTGACGCCACGACACCGAGGGGGTTGAACTACACTTCCCATGATGCTTTGGGGAGGGGGTCCTGATTGTACATGTGATAAAGCAGCTGTCAATCAAGAACACAGCAGGCACCGTCCAATTGGAAGAGCGGGTATGGGATGGGGCGGGCTAAGAGCTGTGCCAGTGTATTGTTCCTGCTGAGGAGCACACAGAGCAGCTGGGGGCAGGAAACACATAGGTCTGTGGGAAAGCTAGGCCCACATCCCCTCACTGTGTTACTGTTATTAGTATTCAACGGCAAAGCAATGTGCTCTGAGGTTTTCTTTTTCCAACTCCTGTGTACGAGGATCCTGCAGCTCTGTTACTAAAAGCCCCTCCCCCCCTTTACCTGATGTAACTTGTTAGGCCGCGCTTATAGTGCCGCCGTCGCGCCGCGCTTACTATAAGCGCACGCGATGGCTGCAATGCATTTGTTTTGACGCGCTGTCGCCGTCACCCGCACTATAAGCGCAGCCTTATGCTTTACACAATAATTCTGCAGGTTTTGGCTTCTTGTGGTCGGAGGATAACTGTCTATACATATAAAGACTTGTATTTTCTAAGCTAAAGGGGCTTAGTATAATGCTAACCTCAAATCCTGAGTGCCTTGTGGCCCCATGGAGGGTTGCCAGGTGGCTTCTCCAAAAATACTGGACACAATGATGAAAGGAGCGATGCGCTTTAGACACACACACCCACTTACCGCTCCATGCCGTTTCCTCCTCTCTTTGGTCCCACCCCCAGGCTCCTGACACCTCCTCCTGATTGGCTGCATTAGGCCGCGCTTATAGTCCTTGCAACAGCGACGCTGACGTCACGCTGTGTTCGGTGAAAAAATAAAATTAAATTCCAGCGATCGCGACTAAGCCGTCGCTCCGTCACGTCGTCGCTCCTACTATAAGCGCATGCAACGGATTCAATACATATGTTTTGATGCGACGTCGCCGGGACTATAAGCGCGGACTTACCCAGCAGCAATCAGGATGGAGTAAACTGCCCAGCCCTCTAGCAACAGCCCTCCCCGCTCAGGGAGATCCCACAGCCCCCCACCCAAGCCGGTCAAGTCCCACGCCCAGATAGGTAATGCCGAACACATACATGTCCAGTATTACCTCAAACATTTTAACTGGACAGTGTCTAAATACAAGACAGTCTGGTTCAATACTGGACACCTGGAAACCCTGCCCCCAAATAGTGAGATGAGACAATTATTAGGGGCAGACTGAAGGAAAAAGTAACTGTTTAATGTAAAAAGAAAATCAACAGAAGTTAATGCTGACACTAATGTTACATGTATGTAGGACTGACTTCCAACGAGAGACTCAATGGAAATGATTAAGTCTGCGTTCCAGTCAGAGCGGGGCACGCCTAATGAACAAGACTCGCCCCAAATAAGAAACTATACTGCAGTGTTTGAGACACACTTCATATTAATTACTGCCTGTTAATGAGTGACACTTCAAATAGTAATACTTACACCAAATAAGAGACTGTTCTGATGATTGAGACGTGTTTCAATTAAGTGACAGCTAATGAGTCTCATTCGTTCCCAATGAGTAGTACTGCTTTTCCAATAACCAACACTCTCCAAAAATGTAAGGCTGCCTTACGTCAGTGATACTTCTAAGGCTGGGGCCATAGAGGGCGGAGCAGTGCTGAGGCGCGCTAACGCTGAGGCTCGCCTGCTGAAGCTGTGAGATTTCATGCACATGCAGGCGAGCCAGCGGGGGCGATCGGGAGGCGGGGGAGGTGGTGGGAGGCGGGGCAGTGACGTCGCTGGGCCAATCACCCGCAACGCAATGACGTCAACATCACGGCGCCGTGACGTTGACGCTGCTTCGCGCTGATTGGATGTTTTTAGCCGACAGTGCGCTGAAAAACAGCTTGGCTGTCGGCTGAAAAATCCAACTCGTCAGCACGCCTGCGGACGCTCACGTGAGCCCCCTCTAAAGACATCCTCATTGAGGATGCCGGGGCTCAGCGCGGAGCGTCCGCACGGCTCAGCACGGCTCAGCACGGCTTGTCCTTCTATGGACGCAGCCTAATGATTGAGACTCGCTGCTAAGGAGTATTTCACCATCTAATGAATAACACTCGGTCCATGCGGAAGGTATTGTAGGAATTCTTTTCTTTAGAGCTCAGTGTGGTTTGTACCTAAACCTAATGGGATCCAGAAATATTAAGCAAGGTGGTCATCTTAATTAAGCAAGGTGGTCATCCTAGTGTGTGAGTAGACATCATAGGACATCAGAAAGTCCAAGTGTCTGGAGCCTTCTGCTCTTGCTGTACATAAGGCACCAGAATGGATGTGCGCGCTGGCAAAGCAACCACCCTGTACCTGCTTGTTGTGGTAGTTTAATAAACCGTTCTCTTCCAATCATCTAAATAGCCAAAACTTATTGCTTTGTACTTAGAAGGGAGTTTAAGATGTAACGTTTTATTCACGCAGAATTGTTTTCATTTTCCTTCAACAATACCATGTACAATGGGCAATGTTACCATCTTCAGAACAACATTTCATACATTTAACCTAAACGTGGTGGTTGAATTTATTTAACTGTCTTGGCGCTAGAAATGTACGGTTACATTCATTTAAACAGCAGCTCTGTCAAATTAAGAGATTGAACACTTGGAAAGCCAGGAATTGGGATTTCCATATCAGATCAGGAAAATCCACTTGCCATTTACTCAATAAGGGTATCCAACGCGGGTTAGTTTGTAGTTCCACTAAAGGAATAGAAATAGTCACTTTAGGTGTGAAACCAAGTTGCAATGAAGCTTTTATATTAGATTCCAATGGATTAGTCATAAACAATTGTGAGTTCATTTTAAAGCAGCAGTCCAAGCTGCCGTTTCAACAACAAAAATATGTAATATGTGCATCAATACAATCCACACAATGATAAGTAATTAGATACGTTGCCGATCGATCTGTTCTCCTGCGATCGATCGCGTAGGTTCGGCTCGGGGGCTCACTAAATAACAGCAGAGGAGAATTCTGCAGTCAGTGTGACTTTGTAAATGGTTGCTATAGAAACAAAAAAGGCTTGTTACATTATACTACATTACAAATGTCATTCAAAGTTGTTGTTTTTTTAAAATACTACAAGTATTTTCTCATAGTACAGTAGAGGCAACGTTTATTCTAACATTTGCTGTAAACTAGCCGGGTTACATTCTGGGTATGTGCTGGGTATGTGCTGGGTATGTTCTGGGCTAGTTTGAGGCACGTTTAAGGCATTTCTGCATTGACTAACACAGGATAACATAGGATTAACACAGCAGGGATCCCTGGGAGTCCAATTCAGTTTGAATGGGACTGCCAGGGACCCCCGCTGTTAATCTGATAGGCCATTAATCAATGCAGAAATGCTGGGGCTAGTTTAAGGAAAGTTTAAGGCATGTATTCAGAATGTACCTGGGTGTTTCCTGGGTTTTTTGGGGAATTGCCACTGGTTTTTGTTCGAATAAGAGTTGCCTCTACTGTACATAACTGATTTATTTAAAAAAAAAAATACACATAGGATATTGATTGGTCTGCAGATTTAAGCAACGAGTTTACATAGCATTGGACTTATAAAAAACATTGTTATTAGGTCATTGAAATGGGGCTTTAAGCTGTTCAAATATAGGACCTACCAGCTGATCTGATATAATACAGGCCGATTAATTGACTTTCCATTTCAAGATTTGAAAAATTCTGATTATTCAATAATCCAATCTCTGCAATACTGTATCTAGTTAATGAGGAGGAGTTTGAAGTGTGCGTTTAAACCATCCTCTTGAATCATTTGTAACGTAAATATGCTAATTTTATGTTTTTTATTATTCCAAATAAAATTGGGGAATCTCTTGCTAATCCTGGGAATGTCTTTTTATCTTAAAAGTAGAGGTAACAGTTGTAATAAATAAATACGCTTTGGGAAAGAGACCATTTAAATGAAAGCACTGATATGGATTTAAATTGTCAAAATTATATTTTGGGGATTGTCCTATTCCCTGTTCAGCCAGATAATGTTGAATTTAGAGAAAAGTATTTTGTATCCCAAGAGACTGAAACTTAGTCAATTCTTGCACTATCACCGAAATTTGAACAGAAGACTAGTACAGTGGGTCACCAGCATATACGGCTAATTTAAGTTCTTGTTTCCTAAATCTTAATCTACGAACTATACTCATGAGAGAAACAGCTGTGAGTGTATTGATCAATACAACCCTGAGGAAGCTCACACCTGGGTCAAGTGAAACGCGTAGGGTGGTCCTTTTCCTGCCTGCTGTGGGGTATACGCCGTTCGTTGTGAGTCCCCTGCTGCTGAACCGCAGAGCTCTCTCCTGTCTGTGCCCCTGCCGTCGGACGCAGCCTGTGTGCACAACCCGGAAGCGCCGTGGAGCCAGAAAGACAGAGAGAAGCCGGTTAACATCTTCCTGCCTGAGGGACTGAACGCAGCGCCGCCACTACAGGACCCAGAGCGGTCAAACTGCTTTTACCTTACTGGGAGCATGCGAGTTACCTGTAGCTCACTGCTTACTGTATGTCTTTTTAATATAAATTGATCTGCACCGTGCACATCTCTCTTTTCTCTTATATACCCATGGAACGTCCCACCTAAATCTACCAGCATCTCCTACCATATACCGGATTTATCTGAGACACGCTTGATTTCACCTACCCCATGGGTAGGCATTTGGAAGTTGGATTTATATAAGATCTTTGCTTCTAGTACGTCTGCACTATTGTATGCTGTGTTCCTTTTTTTCACATACCACTGAGAGTACCTTGCGCTGGATTCAGCCTGTGTAATCAGTTATCTTGTAGCAGCATCTCTAATTCCCGTGTCCATATTTTATGTCTTTCTGTGGTTTGCATGTTGATCGATCTCTTTTATACTTTCAGAAAGCGGATGTAACTCGCAATACCAATTTCGCCCCTCTTTATGTCAGGGGTGAGCAAACTTTTTACAACGAGCCCCCGATTTCCTCCGTGATATTAGTCGGGCCCCCCTGCCTGATGTAATCCAAATCACATAACTTTTTTTAATTAATCGGTATAACATTTTTAAACCAGTTAGACTGCAGTCCCAGTCATGAGTGTGACACGTGCGCCCGGTGGGGGGGGGGGGGGTCGCGTGCACAGCGCTAACCGCGATCTGCGGTCACAGGAGAGAGGGAGAGGTTGCGACGGGAGGGGGCGTGTTTCGGGTTTTTGCGGGGGCGTGGCCATGACCTCACGCGGCTGGTTCGCCCTCATTTGAGTGTGTGGATTTTTGCAGTACAGCGCGGCTGCTGAGTGTGCGCCGACGCATGTACTCGGCCCTGAGTGACTGGGGGGCCGGTGTTTGTGCGCACAGTGCACGCCGAGGCGTGCGCTCTGGCAGTCACTGGGACCGCAGCCTAAAACATGACAAATATTATAGCTTTGTTTTAAATAAATCGGCATAGTAGTATGAGATCATATACTGACGGCAATTTTTTCCCCGCCTCCATTATCTCCCCCAACTTGCATCTATTACCACAATGCTTCACCCTGCGCCCCCCCCCCCTACAAAATCTTGCACCCCCCCCCAGTTTGCGCACCCCTGATTTAGGTGGTGTTAAAAAATATCCACGTTTTTAGAAGGGATTTGCATAACGGAGCTACGAGAATAGCAGTTGTGCGCAAAAAATGTGAGTTGGAGGCTTTTTTTAAACAAACCGATCGGATTATCAGAGCAAGAGTGAAACTGCTTCTAAAGTAGCCGTTTAGACAGGGTTTGGGCATGTGATTAGGGATTACAGAAAAGCAAAGCATGCCAATCCACTTCTAAAGTGCACTTTAGAAGAGGTTTGTCACACTTCGGAGCTACCAGAATAGTCTCCTATATCTGGGCCCAATCTTTCCAGATGAGAGAATTTGGTGTCTCTTGGCAGGAGAATTGGTTCCCCCCACATTTAAGAATGTTATTCTACTCATGCAAATCACAGCAAGGGGGCAAACCAAATGATGGGGGTGACGAAACATACCTCAGTACACCATTTGTACTGAGGAACAGGAACCTAATGAACATAGAAATACATTTAGATTATACAGGCATACCCCGCATTAACGTACGCAATGGGATCGGAGCATGTATGTAATGCGAAAATGTACTTAAACTGAAGCACTACCTTTTTTCCACTTATCGATGCACGTACTGTACTGCAATCATCATATACGTGCAGAACTGATGTAAATAACGCATTTGTAACAGGCTCTATAGTCTCCCCGCTTGCGCACAGCTTCGGTACAGGTAGGGAGCGGGTATTGCTGTTCATGACGTTCTGACTGGCGCATGCGTGAGCTGCCGTTTGCCCATTTGGCGATATGTCCTTACTCGCGAGTGTACTTAAAGTGGGTGTCCTTAAACCGGGGTATGCCTATACAATGCATTCTATAAGAAAAGTAATATATAGCAAAATGATAGCATTTTCATTTTAAGTCAGTCTTTCCTCTGCATATTTTATTTATTTATTTTCTAGCAGCCTGTCTTCATCACGTAGTAATTCAGGAATCTTCATTCAGGTACTTTAATATTCTCCCTCAGGCACCTCATCTTCAACAAGACATTGTGCTTCCTATGGCGGCTCAGCTGATAGAGCGCCCTCTTCAGAAGGTCCTTAGAGAATAGCCGGGTACTCTCAGGAAACTGTGATTCCTTCCTAACCAATGCGGGGCAAACGGAAGTAAATTCTCTACGTTTTTTGCTTGAATCTGCTGAAAACCCTTGAAAAAGGAGAAAAGTATTCTCCTAGTGCGCTGGTCTCTTAATTTCCTATAGACCTGTAGCATCGCCACTTTATCTGGAAAATGTAGAACTTTCGCCAAAAATGATCTGGATCGTGGAGTTTTGTAGAGGTGAATCCTTTCTAGGCCAATTCTATGCGCCCTTTCGGTTTTTACGAGTAAACGGTTTTCCTCCGACTTCGGTGGTTTTGGAAGAGTTGTAGATACATAGGAACGTGTAATTCCCACAATGGGACTGTTGTTCTGTCTGGAGCTGTCCAGATTGTCAACTTTCATCGCAAGTTGAGCATTTTGCCCTTTTCAGCTCATCAATTCATAAGGCCTGAGTAGGGGATTCTGCATTAGAAATTCTGCTAGTATGATCAGCTGTATGTTTTGCAATCCCAGCTAAACCCTATTTTAATTCTGCAATGTTCACTCGGTATTGAAGGCCAAATAATATATTTTAACCGCTCATCCTTTTGTAAAATGTAGATAGTTAGGTATTTTCATAACAATAGGGGGCATGAGGATAGTTTACGAGCACACACAAATTTTTATCCAAGAGGGATAAAAGAAGATTCCTCTTGTTGCACTCTCTATTATATCATTTATGCAAAACAAATGTGCTTTTTTTCTTTCCGCCATATGAGCTCTTAAATCGGTACAGACTATTACAACCAAAAAATAAAAAAGTTTTATTACATCAAAAAATTATAAGGTGACTGAAAAATATACAGTGATCAAAAAAGGGTTAAAAAGTCCTCTCACATGGGGGTAGAGAGGTAAGAGACTCTATATTTATTTTCAGACTATAAAACACATTAATATGTGTGTCTGTTAATTTGAATCCACTCTGACAGCTCAGTATAATAATAGATACAATATAGTAATTTCTAATAGCTCAGTATACTGTAAATACTTGTTGGCACTTGGTTAAATACACATCTAGATAAAAAGTATCAAATCACGCAATAGAGATATATATATAGATATGTAACATAAAGATTAATTTATGATCAATATATATGTGGCTAAATGGCTATTAGCCTATGATAAAGTCAAAGTCCGCAGATGTATTCAAGAGCCATATAACATATATAGTCTCCTTGATTAAATCTCCTTTGGTGATCTAATGTTATCCTGATGTCTCACAGAGACCAAAATAGAACCAGAGGAATGGTAAGTAACACATTCACATAATATATATATAGGTGGAAGTGTCTGGCTAAACATAATTGTATTCATGAAGCAGTATAATATAAAACACTTATGGTCTCAGCGGACCCAGAATGTGCATAACCAAGATGATTACACTTAAAAGGTCACGGCGGACCTATAGACATGGTAATCCCCAAAACAACTTCTGTTCAAGGGTCACAGCGGACCGCGGATGGCATATTATTAAGGGTTTTCCGTGCCTAAGACATGGTATACAGTTTCCCCAGAAGTGTGGAAGGTATGGTGTCTTAGCACCAGTATACTGGCCGTGTTCCTTCGACTGAGGTGTCGCCCCTCTGTGACGTCGGACTCGACGTATGACGCGTTTCGCGTGATTGACACGCTTCTTCAGAAAGGAGGAGTCTAATTTCCCGATCAAGTTGCCTGGCTTTTATACCCTCTATGGCTGGGGGTGTATCATTCTATTCTCCAATCAGGGCTGGTTTAAAAGTGAAATGAATAATGAAGTTGTTTCTTTTTAGAATACTTTGCTGGATATTTATTGATGTTTATTATTTTAAAGCTTTTTCTCTTTTCTTCCTTTCAGATCGCTACGTCTTGGTGTGGGGAGATACTTTCAGAAATCGGAGGTTCTCTGGGAGATAGGTGTTAGAGAATATGGATATATACATGGGGGTCAAAATGGATGTTATCTATGGTGAAAAATGTGAATAATGTGTTTTTTATGATCATGTGTTAATGTGTATAGGTGTAGGAGTGATACTCTCTAATTTGATTCGCCCCTAGTGGTCAATGCGAACCAGACTAGATTAATATATTTAATAACTATCTAAAATATATGAAAATTAAATTTAAAAATATATATATATATATATAAATAAAATATAATTCTAATTAAAGTGATTTCTAAGGTTTGTTCAGCAAATATATAACTTAATTCTATAAGTGAAACAACTGCAAATTCATATATAGATGTATGTAAAGCGAATAGATTTATCTCTATATCGGATATTAGTAAGTAATATGATTTCTAAAATGTATTATATGTTATAAATAATAAATTGATATGTGAATATTATAAGTATGCTGAAGAAATAAAACCTTTGTTTAAACCATCTGGACTCTGTGTTTGTAATAGGAATATCCATGGACATTCTCTCTGTAGGAGACGTTTATCCCAGTCTCCTCCCCTTGGGCCTGGTGCCACATGTTCACTTCCAGTAAATGGGAGTGTTTAATATCTCCCTGATGTATTTCATTCACATGTTTGGCTACTGGTTTATCTCTTGTATTTCCAATGTCTCCCATATGTTCCAAAATTCTCGTTTTGAGATGTCTCTTAGTTTTTCCCACATACATTTCGCCACACTTACATGTAATTAAATAGATCACTCCCATTGTTTGACAGTTAAAGTTCTTAATATTAAATGTCTTTGATTTCATAGATTTAGTGAAGGTTTTCGTTTAAGTCATAAAATTACATGCTTTACATCGAGCACATGGGTAAGACCCTATAGGTTTGTCCCCATCCATGTTTTTAAAGGTTGTGCTTGAAAGTGGCTATGTACCAAAGTATCTCTAAGGTTTGCGGTTGATCTTTTAATACCATTCTTAGGTCTGGATCTTCAAGGAGAATATCCCAATATTTATTAAGGATTTTTTTGACTTGGTAGGATTGGTCAGAGAAAGTGCTGATAAATCTTATGTTGTGATCAGTTTCTTGAATCCTTTTATTAGTTAGAAGTTTTGGTCTGTCCATTTGTAGCTCTTTGAAATATGCTTTTTATATTTTGTTCTTGTTTGAAATCTATTTTTCATCTCTACAGCTTGTTTTTTGTATTCAGCTGTTGTTGAGCAATTTCGATGTAATCGTTGAAATTGTCCTATGGGAATATTCTCGATGATGTGCTTTGGGTGGTGGCTTTCCGCTAGAAGCAGTGTATTAGTTGCCGTCGGTTTTCGGTATATACTTGTATGTATCTCTCCTCTTTCAGATTTAAAGATAGTAATATCCAGAAATTCTACTTTTTCTTTACTTATTTGATAAGTAAGTTTGAGATTATGTTCGTTGGTATTTAGTAGCTGGATAAATTCTTGGAGGAGTTTTTCTGTGCCATTCCATACCAAAAGCACATCATCGATGTATCTAAGCCATTTAATGATATGTATGGTCTTCATGGAGGAACTTCATGGAGTTATGCACCCCCCAGGGACCTTTAACATTGGAGGAAA
Organism: Ascaphus truei; assembly: GCF_040206685.1. Taxonomy (NCBI): domain Eukaryota; kingdom Metazoa; phylum Chordata; class Amphibia; order Anura; family Ascaphidae; genus Ascaphus; species Ascaphus truei. The sequence goes on along the minus strand of NW_027453852.1, from coordinate 127,753 downwards.
CCGGGGGTATTTGTACTACCGGAGCCAGCCGCAATACTGCAGAAAGTGCTTTGAGTTTGGGCACACACAGGAGAACTGTGATAAACAAAATGTAGCAGTTTGCCGCAAATGCAGAAAGGAGGGTCATTACGCTGCAGAGTGCAAGGAGCCCTCTAAATGTGACTTATGTGAGGAAACAGGGCACATGGCTAGAAATTGTACTAAGAAGAGGACATATACACAGGCTGTAAGGAGAAGGGAAACTGCAGAGCGCGCAGATGGATGGGTTAATAAGTAGAGTGAATATGATCTGATGCATGGAACTGAAAGCAGGGAGGAAACGCCTGTGGAACCAGCTGCTGAGGTTCCCCCTGATGAGCCCTTAACGAGGGGAGAATCAGCAGCTGAGGAGCTGGAGGAGGAGTTGCCAGATCCAAGCATGGATCAGGGACAAGCAGAAGGGGAGGTGCCTCTTACAGCAGGATTGATGGAGGATGTACAGAGAGAAGAAGATGTGGCCCTGGAAAGGGAGAAGGAAGAAGGTTCAGCAGAAAGCATGGATACGCTGGCTGCAGGAGGGCAAGAAGAGAGCCCGGGGAAAAGAAAGATGGAAAAGGAAGAAAAACATACTCCTGCAAAAGCAAGGTGCCGTGGAGGGCTGCTGGAGGATACTGTGAGCGAGGCATCAGCCAGCAGCAGGGATGAGAGGGAAGAAGTGATCAGCCAGGTGGGAAGCCTCTCACCCAGCCCTTCCACCTACTCAGGATCGCCGGATGGGCAGGCTTCTCCAGGGGGGAAAAGCGAATCTTTTGTGAAAGAAGGCTTAGCAAATAACATGGTGTTGGGGTACAGTGAAGAGGTGGAGAGAGCCCCCCTCAAGGATAACCAGGACATAAGATAAGTATGGGGGGGGTGGGGGGTTCTCCCCTGGTGATATTTTGTGTTTTTTATTCTCTCAAAAAAAGCTGAATGACTTTGGTAATAGCCGCACTTACTGTGAGAAGCTTAAAAAGCCCGGCAAGGAGAGCGAGGATTTAGGACTTGGTGGCTAAGCAAAAAAATTACATTATTTGTTTGCAGGAATGTGGGATCACAGACCCACCAAGAAAAGAAGAACGGGTTTGGGGGGAGTCTGTATGGTCTGGCAGTAAGGAGAGCAGAAATAGTGGGATAGGGATTTTATTTAGGGGACAGGAGTTTAAAATTTGTAAATATGAAGTGATAGAACCGGGAAGGTTAATGTTTGTTTTGTTTAAGTGGAGGGGGAAATGTTTAGATTATTTCATGTTTACGCTTCGCCTGAGGAAAGGCAAAGAAGGAATTTGTTTGAAGTTTTAAAAATGTTTTTGCCAGGGAGAGTCCAAACGCTTGTGATTGGTGACTTTAACTGCATACTTAATGAGGGGACAGGGGGGGGGGAGAAAGGAGCAAGCCAGATGCTTCAGGGATTCTGTTGAAAAATATGTTGAATGATTTTAGTCTAAGGGATGCGTGCAAAGTGTGGGGGGAAGGAAAAAAGGAGTTTACATGGGTTAGTGAGAGTGGAGGGGTAAAATCAAGGATTGGTCATGTTTTATTCCAAAGGGTGTAAAGGTGGAGGAATGGAAAGGGGTAAAAGTGCTGTTCTCAGACCATGTGTGTGTGCAATGCAAATTAGAACTGGAGCGGATAGAGAGGCATGGGAATGGCTTTTGGAAACTAAATGTGTCCTTGCTAGAGGAGGAGGGGGTAAGGAAGCAGTATGAATGTATGTATGTTACATTAAAGGCGAGAATGAGGGAATTTGGGGGGTGAGTGAATGGTGGGAGTGGGTAAAGGAAAAAACAAAGATGTTTTTCATCAAAAAAGGTGTGGAAAAAGCAAGAAGGCAGGAGGGGGAATATAGAAGGGCAATATTAAGGAAACAGTTTCTTTTTAGGCTGAGAGACATGGGGGAAGATGTGGGGGAGGAATTAGAGAAAGCAAGGAAGGGGGTTAGAAAATTAGTAGAAGAGAAAGGGAAAAAATCATTCATGCTGCAAGAGTGGAAGCAGTGGGAAAAAATGAAAAATGTACCTCTTTCTTTTTTAAGAAAGCTTATTCTGGTAAAGCAAGCTTAACCCCTGTGCTAAATAAAGAGGGGGAGGAGGTGAAGGAAACAGAGGGGGTGCTGAGGGAAGTGAGGGGTTTAATAGGGACTTATTTAAGGAAAAAGAAAGAGACAGCAATATAGAGAAAGATCTGATTGGAAACATTGAAAATAAATTAGATAAGGAAGATCAGGAGTTTCTAAAGAGAGAAGTAAATGAGGACGAAGTAAAGGAAGTAATAAGGAGTGGGAGGAAAGGGAAAACACCTGGTAAGGATGGATTGCCCCATGCATTATATGTGCAAATGTGGGATGTGATTGGAGCGGAGGTAATACATCTATGCAAAGAGATAATGACAAAAGGATGAACACCAGAATCCTGTAAGGAAGGGATAATCACCCTGATATTCAAAAAAGGGGATAGAAGGGACCTGGAAAATTGGCGTCCTATAACCCTGTTAAATGCTGATTACAAGATTGTGGCAAAGTTGATAATGTTGAGAATTAAAGTGGTAATTAGCAAACTTGTAGAGGAGGAGCAGGTGTGTGCTGTGCCAGGGAGGCAGATAACAGGGAACTTAAGGCTTATTAGAGACATGATTTGGCACTGTAACAAAGGGAAGCAAGCTTTAGTACTGGTTAACATCGATTTTGAGAAGGCATATGACCGCCTCTCTCATGGGTTTTTGTTTAAGGTTTTAGAGAAGCTGGGGATTCCAGTGGAGGTTGTAGATTGGATAAAATGTTTGTACAGGGATATATTTAGTTGAGCCCTAGTTAATGGGTTTTTGTCAGAAAGGATACAGGTAAAGTCAGGGGTGAGGCAAGGTTGTCCGCTGTCACCTTTGGCCTTTATATGCGCAATAGAACCGCTTTTGCAGAGCATCAGAAGTGACAAAGTGATAAGAGGCGTAGAAATACCTGGGAGTGGGAGGAGAAATATAAAAGTTTTAGGATACATGGACGATCTGACTCTGGTATGTACTAATCAAATGGCCCTTAAAAGAGCTCATTTACATGTGGAAATCTTCTGCCAGGCTTCGGGTTTTAAAGTAAATTGGAGTAAAAGCAGCTGCAAGGCTTTTGGGGCCTGGCAGGAACTGGATAAAAGTGGGATTCCAGAAGAAGAAAAACAGATAAAATTATTAGGGGTGTTGTTTGATGAGGATCTTAGAGGAGAGGCAAACTGGGAAATGATAGGGGAAAAAATTAGCAGAAAAATCCAGTTTTGGACATTAAGAAAATTATCTTTAGAAGGGAATATATTGGTGACGAAAGCGGTACTTGTGCCAATTTTACTTTACATGGGAATGGTTTTCCCTGCCACAGCAAAGTGGATCAGGAAGATTACAAGGTTCCAGTTTATGTTTTTTTGGGGGTCAAAAGAGGAAAAATTGGTGAGACAAATTGTATGTAAGGAGAAGGTGAAAGGTGGCAAAGGAGCTCCAAGGATGGAGGTGATTTTGGGGGCAAAGTACATCCAAGTTTGTATAAAGTTGATTAATGGGGAAGAAACAAAAGCTACCTGCATGGGGAGATATACTGCGGGGGGATGCTGAGGAAACTAGGGCTGTGTAATACAGACCTGAGGAGGCCGTTTTGTTTTGAGACACCAGAAAATTACAGGGTAATAGAGGAATTTATTAGGGAGTTTGATTTGGTTGGGGTAGAAAGATCACTATGGGATGATCAAAGAAAATGACAAGAGTGATTATAGAAAGAGATGAGTATAAAAGTGTTGGGTGGTTGGTTGAAAAGCATTTAAAAATAATGTGGAAGAATGTAAATCACAAGGGGCTGACAAACACTCAGAAGGACGTGACTTGGATGGCAGTGCACAGCTGCCTGCCCGTAAGGGAATTCCAGAGGAAAAGACATCTAGCAGAGTCAGAAATATGCCCTAGAGAAGGGTGTGGAGGAGTAGAGGATGTGGTCCATCTGTTCTGGAATTGTAGCTTTGTCAGAAGGGTATGGAAGTGTCTGGGGAAGCTGATAAAAGAACTGATAGGAATCAGGACTCTAGAATTCAATATGATGATGTATGGGTTGTGTGAGGTGGAGGGGGAGAGGAGGAGCGTGTTGTGGAAGATAATAAACTGTATACAAGAAGTGGTGTGGGATGTAAGGAATGTGTTAATATTTAATAGAGAAGAGATTGGAGTGAACGTGTGTGTGAGAGTTGTTCTGAGCAAAATGTATACATATTATCTGTTGGATGTAAAGCAGTTGGGGGAAAATGAAGGAAGAGAATTATGGAAACCAAAAGTGTGGAATAAAATGGTTAAAAATGTATAAAAGGGTGGGGAGAGGAGAGATTATCTGGGTTTTCCTTATAGGGATAGGAAAATGTATTACTGTTTGTGCAAAATGTATAGAAAAATATAGAGGGAAAAAAAGAGGTGAAAATGTTGATGTGTTAATAGATTGAGAAATTGAGGGGTGTTTTGGGAGTGAAAGGGAGTGTGGTGAGAGGGTAGGGGGGGGCATATGCTCTTACCAAAGGGAGAGAGAAAGAAAGCTTCCCGGAAAGGGGGGGAAGTAATTGTGAGGAGCAATAATGTGCTACGAGGGTCCGTTTGGTGGAGTATCGGAGAGAAGGGGCCAGTGCTCCCCTCCGGTGGGAGACCGTCGGAGGAAGAGCATATGGGGAGTGTGCGAGCTGGAAAGAGAGAGAATGTGTTGGATGAGGGAAAACAGGACAGGTGTTTGTCCCTGCATAGGGTGCTAGTTAATGAGGGGAAAGCGTTTTTCTTTATTATAAAATGTATTTGAATGTTGAAATATGAAATGTATTAACAAAATGTATGGGTTGTTGTAATGAAAGGGGGGTTTGTTATTTTCCAAAAAGTAACTCTGTAAATAAATATAAAAACATTTAATAGAAAAATAAAAAAAATAATAAAAAATGATCCTGCAGGTGGCTCTCCCAGGGCGAGGCTTGCTCATTGCACTTGGAGCTAGCTGACCTCTGCGATTTCCCCACATGCGGGAAACTCGACTGCACAATTTCTGGTAGTGGGGGACTGCGTGCTCGCTCTCCCCTGTTTTTGGACTGTTAGAAAAAACAGAAACAAAAATCAACAACAACAACAACCACCACCCACAGCACAGGTGTTTGTTCAGACAAGCTGCTATTGCCACTGCTTGGGCTTTGGGCCTGGTCAATAACTGTGGCATAAAAGGAGCACCCACCCACCAACTAGACAGGTAGCAACATCTCAAACAGGGAGAAATGACAATTAGGCACCTGCGCAGACATTTAGGAATAAATTCAGGTGGATTGGGAAATAGGGAAACACATATAATTCATGAAAAAAACATTCTAAACAAAAAGGGCCAAGAACTGTAGAATATGAGTTGCAGCAGCAGCAGCAAAAATGTATCTGCTGAGCGATGCAAAAAAAACGATCTATCGATCTATCTATCTATCTATCTATCTATCTATCTATCTATCTATCTATCTATCTATGTATCTATCTATGTATCTATCTATCTATCTATCTATCTATGTATGTATCTATCTATCTATCTATCTATCTATCTATCTATCTATCTATCTATCTATCTATCTATCTATCTCTATCCAGGGAGCAGCAGACAGTGTCAGCTTGCTTCTATATGTAGCCCTCTTTCCCCCCCCTAAGTGAGATTGGGGTGGGTAGGTGTATCTGACTACTTCTCAGTGTGGTGCGGTACCTGTTTGGCAACCAGGAGAGCTGAGCTTCCGCCATGGGGAACCTGGGGTATGTACTTACACTCGGTGCAGCGCCTCCACTGATGAGGGATCCCAACGGGGTGGGAGTGTGCCCTCACCAGAACAACCATACAGTAAATACACACCGTGTGAATAAACAGTATTTACTGAGCATGACTTGTAACTTCACTCTCTTTGCATAACATCAAACAATATATGAATAACAGTGCATCACTCTGAATGCATACCATCCCCTCACCCACATGTCCATCATCACATTCCCCTCAGTCTCTTGAGTGTCCACAACAGTAAAGAAAGTGTGTGTGAGGGATAGCGCTTCCAGTGTTGGGGCCCGGTGGTGCACTTAATGTATACTACCTCCCTGACCAGTCCTGGTCAGGAAAATCCTTGGACGCAGCAACACCGCACAGTGATCCCACGGCGTGCTGCGCTGCTCTCTGCAGGAATGGATGCACACGTTGACTCCACAGGGAAAAGAATTTCCAGCCGGAATGATCCTTGAACACAGTCTCTGATACACGCTGTACTGACAGTCAGGTACTGTCAGACAGAAATCCTCTTGCTCTCTAAATATGGTGAAAGAGTCCCTGTCCTAAGGCCGACCCTATACCATACAGCTTCCTCTGGTGTCATAGGGGACTAACTGGGCCCTGGGGTATGCCTCTACCCTAGTCCCTGCACGCAGAAGAACTCTCCCTGTAGCTTCTGTCTGATCCCAGACTCTGGCAGCTCACCACATGCAACTGCCACTGGTGATATAACACACACTGAACAACTAGAAAGCAACCCCCCTTCTTCCTATGAGGGGCCTCTCACTGACACAGCCAAATAACTGCTGTGGCTGCACTACAAAGCTACTCTGTATATTCTAGTCATAGTACACACCACGGCAGCTGTGCCACTGACTAGACTTACACACACCTAAGGGCAGGGTCCCTATCTAAGGGGCCTTCCCTAAGAACTTACCCATAAGCCTAGTGGGGAGTGGGACCTACCTGGGACCTGGAGGTAACCTGGCCTAGTGTAAGAGCCTTGCTCCTTACACACTTCCTCCCCCTTCCTGCTCCCAGCTCCAACTGACAACGTGGTCCCCGCAACATTGTATCCTTCCTCCACAGGAGAAGCTGCAAAACCCTATTTGCTGGCTGGCTGCATGTGATGTGGGTGAAAGGGCAGTCCCCAGAGGCTGCTGGGAATTGTAGTCCACTCAGGACCTCTGTAGCATTGGGACCGCATGCGCTATCTTTACTGCGCACGCGCGATCCTGTAATGGCTACCGCGGTGGTAAGGGGGCTAGGGGGAAGCCTGCTACACTCTCCCCCTGGTGAAAAATCCAAAGTCCCCGCTTGGGGAACGACGTCACTCAGCATACGTTTATACAATAAAAATGCAGAGCATGATATGTACAACTTATCACACTTGACTCTAAACAATAGGGTACAGTTCAGTTCACATAAAATAAACGAGGCCAGCTGAGTGTTAGCTGCTTGCTGAGACCAATTGTGGGGTGCCCCTAACTGATAATGTGGGGGTACCTCACTTTGACTTTTGTGAGCCTCCGCCTGGGTAATCTCTTGGAAATCATGCTCTGGGGTAACAGTCATTGGTTCCGAACTACTTCCTCCCCCTGGTGGAAGGAATAGCACAGTGTCTCTTGGCCAGACCTTTACCTGGCCATCTGCGGCATGGATGCGGTAGGCCAGGAGGTCTTGACCCTTTCCTCTTTCCACCACATGGCGAATGAAACACTCCATGTCGCGCTTAGCAAAGGCAAATTTCACTGGATCACTAACAACACAGTCCTTGTCCCTAAGTACCTGGGAGGCTTCCACTGCGAAGTGAGCAATTAGCAATGTCTCTGTACTCAAAGTCTCTGTTACATCCTGCAGGGGGTAAAGGGTTGATACCTTACCACTGCGGTGATTCATGGTGGCCAACAGGTCCTCGGGGACGCTGTCAGTTCCCACCTCGGCTGTCTTGGGACCTGTCCCCGGCACTTCTGGGGCAGTCCACTCAGTCTTTAAACTCGGGAGCATTGGATCCCAGTCCTGGGACCATTTGGGTTGGAGCGCACGGGCTCACACTCAGTTCAGTCACAATAATACTTATAGCAGCACTGGACATCATGATGGGGCTGTCTTTCCTCTTCACCTGGACGATAGGCGGTGGGTACTGGTCCACTCGCACCACTGGACAGCGGTCTTCAAAGGAGGACACCTCCGTCAGGACGCGATGCCGAGTGGAGCCAATCGCCCTGGTGGCCAGACTTAAGGAGCTACTGTGCTCCGCGGTCACCTGGAACCTCACACCCGACACCCCTGGGGCAGTCAACTCACCCTTGTCGTCGTTAGGTACTGATCCCAAGCCTAGGACCGATGGTACCATCGTAGTAGGCCGGACTGGCAGTGGTAAGGCACACGGCCCCACAGCAGGCGAGCAAACGGCTCTTTGTCCTCAGCTTCACTTGTCATCTGTGGTTCCGGCATTTGAACCGAATCTGGAACCGTGGTTAGGGCGCATGGGCCCTCAGTAGTTGAGGTAGGTTGGTTAGCCGCATCTTCCTCTGCGGGTTCCGTAGCACACAGCAGCACTGGTTTTAGGAACTGTGCCTCGCAGCAGGCACACTTGGGTCCCCAGCTCAATTTGCCATCTGGAAAATCACACTTGGGGCATAGGCACCTGACGTACCTTTTACCTTCCACTTTCACAACCTGAACCCCTCGTGGTCGCTGATAGGGATCAAAGTTCATACCACCAGAGAGATTAAGGTCTTTCTGTAAGCACGGGCACAAAAGAAATGTTACTGTACATACAGTCCCTCTGCTGGCCAAACACCATACAACTGCGGATGTGGTTCGCTGCATCCTGTACTGTCCTTAGTGGAGACAGCAGTTACTGATTGAGACTCACTGTGCTGGCTCCCCCTGGTGGACTCCAGAGGAGGAGCACCTTCTTTCAAGGAGTGGTTCTGACTCTGCACTGAGCCACTCACAGCGCAGGGGCGGGGCTCTGTTTTTCGCATCAGACCCGGACAATATTCTGCAACAATTTCTTGTACAGTCCTGGTGCTCGCCTGACTTGGAGGGAGCCGCCATCTTAGGTGTGACTCACTGCTTGAGAGAGCCTCCTTTTTAATCACAGTCTCATCAATTACACTATGACTCTCTGCATAGATAGGGGGGTAGCCTTCTGGTTTTCCTGACATTTCAGGGTAGATAACAGGACACCATACTTTAGTGAGGGTTCCATGGAGCAATATTTTGGATGGGCCTCCTTCTCTTATTAAATCTTGTTTGGCCCTCACCAACACTGAGCACCACACTCCATCTGCATCTAGGCAGCAGCCTAAGACTTTTGCACCCCATAAGCCTGGGTACTGACACAATATTAAGCAAATATCACAGGAGGGAGTGTCAGCAGGAACTCGTCCTATAGCAAGGGTTTGCGAGGGCGGGACTTGCCCCTTTAATGCCCATTCGTACACTTCTTGGCAGGATGGCAATGATAATGAGAACGACATAATTTATACTGAATTCGGGCACCCCTGGTCTGGATCTCAGCAGCGCCTCCAAATGTAGCCCTCTTTCCCCCCCCTAAGTGAGATTGGGGTGGGTAGGTGTATCTGACTACTTCTCAGTGTGGTGCGGTACCTGTTTGGCAACCAAGAGAGCTGAGCTTCCGCCACGGGGAACCTGGGGTATGTACTTACACTCGGTGCAGCGCCTCCACTGATGAGGGATCCCAACGGGGTGGGAGTGTGCCCTCACCAGAACAACCATACAGTAAATACACACCGTGGGAAAAAATGTATTTACTGAGCATGACTTGTAACTTCAATAACACTCTCTTTGCATAACATCAAACAATATATGAATAACAGTGCATCACTCTGAATGCATACCATCCCCTCACCCACATGTCCATCATCACATTCCCCTCAGTCTCTTGAGTGTCCACAACAGTAAAGAAAGTGTGTGTGAGGGATAGCGCTTCCCTGTGTTGGGGCCCGTTGGTGCACTTAATGTATACTACCTCCCTGACCAGTCCTGGTCAGGAAAATCCTTGGACGCAGCAACACCGCACAGTGATCCCATGGCGTGCTGCGCTGCTCTCTGCAGGAATGGATGCACACGCTGACTCCACAGGGAAAAGAATTTCCAGCCGGAATGATCCTTGAACACAATCTCCTCCTCTTGCTCTCTAAATATGGTGAAGGAGTCCCTCTCCTAAGGCCGACCCTATACCATACAGCTTCCTCTGGTGTCATAGGGGACTAACTGGGCCCTGGGGTATACCTCTACCCTAGTCCCTGCACGCAGAAGAACTCTCCCTGTAGCTTCTGTCTGATCCCAGACTCTGGCAGCTCACCACATGCAACTGCCACTGGTGATATAACACACACTGAACAACTAGAAAGCAACCCCCCTTCTTCCTATGAGGGGCCTCTCACTGACACAGCCAAATAACTGCTGTGGCTGCACTACAAAGCCACTCTGTATATTCTAGTCAGAGCACACACCACGGCAGCTGTGCCACTGACTAGACTTACACACACCTAAGGGCAGGGTCCCTATCTAAGGGGCCTTCCCTAAGAACTTACCCACTAACCTAGTTGGGAGTGGGACCTACCTGGGACCTGGCGGTAACCTGGCCTAGTGTAAGAGCCTTGCTCCTTACACACTTCCTCCCCCTTCCTGCTCCCAGCTCCAACTGACAACCTGGTCCCCGCAACATTGTATCCTTCCTTCACAGGAGAAGCTGCAAAACCCTATTTGCTGGCTGGCTGCACGTGATGTGGGTGAAAGGGCAATCCCCAGAGGCTGCTGGGAATTGTAGTCCACTCAGGACCTCTGTAGCATTGGGACCGCGTGCGCGATCTTTACTGCACACGCGCGATCCTGTAATGGCTACCGCGGTGGTAAGGGAGCTAGGGGGAAGCCTGCTATACATATTTATGCAAATGTCAGGTAAGCAGCCATGCTGGTAAGGGGCAAAGTGACAAGTTACGCCAGCAGGACAGGGCACCTCTCCAGCAGCAGCAGCAGCAGCAGCAGCAGCAGCAGCAGCAGCAGCAGCAGCAGCAGCAGCAGGTGTCAGTGGAGGTCAGAAAAAGAGCGTGCCAGCAGGTAGGGGAGATGAAGAAAGCCACCGCAGAAATATGGTGTCCCCCTGTCTGTCTGTCGGTCTCTCCGCCAGCTGAAATGACAGAGCTGAGCGGTGTTCAAAGTGATTGCTTCTTCCTTTTAAAACCACGAAGAAGTACCTTGCGGCGAAGCTTGGCTTCTCCGGGTGCTTGTTGGATGGGCGGGGGAGGGGCTTTGCTTCTAGAGAGGGGATATCTTGGATCTATGTTGTTTGACAAATATTCGCTGCTGCTGCTGCTGCTGCTGCTGCTGCTGCTGCTGCTGCTGCTGCTGCTGCTGCTGCACAAATGTTTGCATGGAATGGCCTAAGCTGATCCTTGCTGCAGGTGCTGGCTCAGATACTGGGCCTCAGCTACTGTGGTGGTTGCCGCTGCTGCTGCTGCCGCTGCACCAATGACCAGGCTGCTCTCTCCACAAGGGTGACACTTGTCCTGGGACAGGGCTAGTTGCCCCCCCAGCACCATTGCAACTCATACTTACCTGGCAGGGGAGTACACTATACAGTGTCGAAGCTCCTCTGCAGGGATCTAGCTGGGACTGTGCCCCCTTGGCCCTGTGGCATCGGCTCCTTCGGGAGTCTTAAGCCACTTGCTGCTATTGGGGGGGTGCGCTATCCCGAGCGTTCTCGGAGGGCGAGTACGAGACAGGAAGTGAGGGGCCGGCACCTTGGCCTTGGGGCATCGCCGTAACTGGCTAAAGCCTCATGCTGCTTTAGGGGTGCCGCACCCAAGCTTTAGAAGATGGCAAATGGAAGGAACAGTTTACGGTTCCTGGTGGCGGAGGAGGAGAGGAGTCGTGTCGGGCTGACATGGATTGTCGAGCGTGTGATGCAGGAGCTGATCGGAATGTCGGCGGAGCAGGTTTTCTGTCTGCAAGACTTCCAGTGACAGGGGATCTTTGACCTGGCGTTTGTGAAAGAAGCTGACTGCTGGAATGCATATGCAATATGCAGGGAGAGAGCTGGAGAAGAGTGTTTACGAGGGATTACTGTGAGCCCAAGTTTCATGCTGGAAGAAAAGCCTTTGGTGATACATCTTTATAACCCGTACGTGGAGAAGAAGGATATCGAGTGCTTTCTGAGCAGGTACTGCACCTCGGTGAAAGGTGGAGTGGAGGTACAGAACCTATACGGGATGTTTTTTTTTTTTTTAAACATTGTTTTTATTAGTTTTTTGTGCATACACGTCAAGGAATGCAGGATGTTGTCAATTGTATCAGGTATACACCTAACTTACAGGGAAACTTTACAAGTAACGGACGAACATTGGGGGGACCACAGGACAGGACGCAGACAGACTGACAACATCTAAAGACAAGGAAAAAGAGGGGGGAGGGGGGGGTAGGGGTGGGGGGGGGAGCGGCCTGGTAGTAGCGCTGATTCCACGTTTCGCCGGGGTCTTTCACCAATGCTGCCTTTGTTCTGCTCCAGTTCGCCTCTCAGAGGAGCTCAGATCCGGAACACATCAGGATTTCATGAGTCGGAGAATCTCTTCACCACTGTACCTCGAAGGGAGCCCTACTGTCCGATCGTCCCGTCCGACTCCCAACCCAACATCCAAGGAGAACCCATCTATCTCTATCAGAGCCATATTGTGGCCTCATTCATCCCCTGAATATCAGTCTGGGCAAGCCATAGTGACCATACTTTCTCAAATTTATCGGCTGAGTCGTTAACTAAACTCGTTAACTTCTCCATTCTACAAATGAACCAAATTCTGTTTCTAATTTTATCAATAGACGGAATTGCGTTCTGATTCCACAGTGCTGCGGTCTCGCACCTCATAGCGGTAGCAAAATGTGCTATCAGCTTGTTACCCGATCTAGATACCTCGTTTGTAGGTTTACCTAATAAAAATAGCCACGGGTCCAGCTGTATTGTGAGCCCTAAAAAGATCCTCTGCAGCCAATCGCGGATCTGGGTCCAGACCGGCACTAATCTTGGGCAAGACCACAGCATGTGCACCAGATCCCCCTGTTCCCCGCACCGCCTGGGGCAGAGCGGGGAAGCCCCCCGGACAAATTTAGCTAATCTGATTGGGGTGAGATACCACCTTAATAATACCTTATATGAGTTCTCCTTCAATGTCGTGCATATGGAGCTCGAGGCCGCAGCTTTGAACACCGCAGCCCAGTCCTCATCCTCTAATTGTGTCTGGAGATCCTCTTCCCATTGTGTCATAAAACTGGGTTTGACTGTCCTGTCTGAGTCAGTATTCACCACCTCTCTGTACAACGCAGAGATTAGTCCCCGCGTGTCGGCTCCGCGCACGCAGAGCTGTTCGAATTTGGTCAGCGGTGGTCTCACCGGGTGTGCGTTATAAAATGCCCGGACCTGGAGGTACCTCATAAAATCAGTGTTAGGTACGCCCGTTTCTGACTGTAATAGTTCAAAAGATTTGATCTTGCTTTTATCCTCCAGGTCCTTCAACCGACTAATCCCTAATTGCCGCCAGCGCGGGAAGCATTTTTCCGTCAGCCCAGGAGCAAAGTCCGGATTGCCAAATAAAGGAGCCATCAGTGTGTGTTTGGAGGTCAGAGAGCAGCTAGTTTTAGAAGCCTCCCAGACCGAGAGTGAGTTGAGCACAGAGGATAGTGGGATGAGCTTATCCTTCACCCGTGTCCTCGGGTACCAGATTAGGTCCCTGAGCTCAAGCGGGGCGCACACCTCCTTCTCCAGTGCCACCCACCTCCTGAGCCCCGGGTCCCCATGCCACTGCGTGATTTGACACAATTGTGCCGCTTTATAGTAGGACAAGACGCTCGGGACTGCCAGGCCACCAGCTTCCTTGGATTTTTGCATAATTTTCCCTTTAATTCGTGGTTTTTTATCTTTCCAAATAAATTGGGAAATAGCCTTTTGGAGCCCTGCGATGTCTGCTCTAACCACGGCAACCGGGAGAGTTTGGAACAGGTATAGAATTCGGGGAAGGATGTTCATCTTGACACTATAGATCCTCCCCAACCAAGAAATACCATATGCCTTCCATTCCTGCAGCTCTTTTTTGAGAGTCCTCAGCAGTCTGGGATAGTTCGCCGAATATAAGGAGCTCGCCTTTTTTGTGATCTGCACTCCTAGGTATTTCATGGCGGATGGACGCCATCTGAACTCAAAGTTGAGTTCTATCAACTTCTCCATTTCTTTTGGCAGGTGTAGGCTTAAGGCCTCTGATTTAGTTTGATTTATTTTGAAGCCAGAGATCTGGGCAAAACGCTCTAGAAGCTCGAACAGATTAGGCAGCGAGATAAGCGGCTTGGCAAGGGTTAGAATGATATCATCCGCGTACAGAGCCACTTTGTGCTCCTGCGAATGGATCTGTACCCCAGCGATATCAGCGTTACTCCGAATTTGTGCTGCGAGTGGTTCGATGCATAAGGCGAATAGCAGGGGCGAAAGCGGACATCCCTGCCTCGTCCCACTTTTAATTGGGAATAGTTCCGAGGGGAATCCCTGGTGAACTACTCTGGCTGACGGTGCCGTATATAGTGCTTTGACAGCCTGTTGGAATTTGCCTCCAAACCCAAATGCGCCAAGCGTGGACTCCAGGTATGGCCAATCAATCCTGTCAAAGGCCTTTTCCGCGTCTAAGCTTAGGGCCACACCCCGAATCTCGTTGGCTCCCATGAAATCTATTATATCAACAATTCTTCTAGTGTTGTCGGCCGCTTGTCTACCTCTAATGAAGCCAACTTGATCCGGGTGGATGAGCCCCGGCAGGATTACATTTAATCTATTGGCCAGCAATTTAGCGTAGATTTTTACATCTGTGTTAATTAATGATATTGGCCGGTAACTTTGGCAGCTAGTGGGATCCTTGTCCTCTTTATGAATTACCGAGATTGACGCCTGGAGCATCTGTCCCGGAAAGGGCTCTCCTGCTAATACTCCATTAAACAGCTGGAGCATGTGTGGAGCTAAGACTCCGATAAATTTTTTGTAATACAGATTGGAGAACCCATCCGGGCCTGGGGCTTTTGATGCTTTTAAGTTTTTTACAACCGCCTCTAGTTCTTCCCTTGTGAAGTCTCGTTGCAGAGCCTCTCGCTCCTTTCTGTTTACTTGTGGCAAGGCTGCGTCTGCTAGGAATTTCTGTAGATTACTACTTGTCCTAGCATTGTGAACTACCTTCTCTCCATTGTACAGCTGTTCGTAGAATTTCGCAAACTCCCCTACTATGACTTTAGGGTTTGAGGAACTCTGGCCTCCTGCGGTCGTAATAGAATGAATGTTAAAATTTGGTTTCCTATTACGGAGTCTGGTGGCTAGCATAGTGTCCGGTTTGTTAGCTTTCTCATAGAACTTCCTCTGTGTCCAACTCATGTCTTTCTCCGCTCGGGAAGTAAGGAGGAGGTTTAGCTGAATTCTAACATCCTTCAACTCCCTCAGATCAACATCTCTACCTGTCTGGTTATGTAGAGTAGAGAGCTCATGTAACCTGTGATACAGCTGGGCTAATTTGGCTTCCTTTTTCTTTTTCCTATTTGCCGCTATACCGATTAAAACCCCCCTAATCGTGGCCTTATGAGCCTCCCATAGCAGTGATTGGGATTCTACACTGCCACTATTTATCCGGAAATACTCTGATATTTCAGATTTCACTTTGTTTTGGGTCTCCGGTATTTTGATTATTGATTCATTTAGCTTCCAGTTTGCTCCCGGGCTGGCATTACTCAATTGGGTGCATCTTAGCTCTACCGATGCATGGTCCGACCAAGTAATATCATGTATGTTTGTGTCGGAAATTTGTGGGACCATTCTGCCCGATACAAAGAAGTGGTCAATCCTACTGTAGCTGTCATGTGGGTGGGAGTAGAATGAATAACTGCGGTCTCCCTGGTGCTGCTCTCTCCATATGTCCACCAGGCTAGTCTGTTTAAGGCCTTTCAGTAATGAGCTATTCCCTTCTTTCTTATTATTTTTTTGGGACGTAGATCTGTCTACCTTTGCATTCATGACTGTGTTAAAGTCGCCCCCTAGAATTATTTGTCCCTCAGCCCATACCTGCAGCTTCTGGAAGAATGTGTTGTAGAAGTCTAGCTGACCCTCGTTTGGAGCGTATATACACGCTAATGTCATTCTGACCTGTTTAAGGAGCCCGACCAGCACCAGATACCTTCCCTTTGGGTCCCTTTTAATCTTTTCAACCTGGAAGGGGGTGTGATTTTGGAATAGAATAGCTACACCTTTCTTTTTCTCTGCCCCTGATGCTAAAAAGAACTTACGAAAGCTAGAGTCAAGAAATTTTGGATTATTACGCGAGCTGAAGTGAGTCTCCTGTAGGAAGACCACGTCAGCCCCTCTCCTCTTGAATTCAGTGAAAGCGACTCTCCGCTTACGTGGACTGTTGAGCCCTTTGGCGTTCTGCGAGATGAAAATTACCTCCATTTTATGTAGTAGTGTCTGTGTGGACCTAGAAAGTAAGCCGGTCTGATCTTACCCCTGACCCTGGACATGTTCTGTTCATGGACTCTGTGGTGTAGACTCCGGAAGCGCCTATTCAACCCACCGCCTGTTGGGACTGGTGAAGGAAAGGGAAAAAACATGAGGGAAGAGTACACACATAAAACACCTAAATACATCATGAGAACCGTGTTGGTCTTAGAAGACCTCGGGTTCAATGCCCGGAGGAGAGATTTTCTCCCTGGACCCTCCTCCCCCTTGGTCCCTCTCTGTGGCTTCCAGAACTCGCCACAGATCTCCGGGTCAGAACCAGGTAGGTGGGATATGACCCCCCTCCTGGCGAAGACGCACATGCCTGCAGGCAGAGTGGTGGCTGCCCCCCCTCCCCGCCGGCCGCTCTGTGCGTTACAAAACCTAACAACTAATTTCTCTTCTATCTATTTTATTAACTCTTATTAATCCAAACTTAAGCGTTTAACTACCTTGAGCTCGAATCATGAACTCTTCCTTTTATCTAAAACTGCAACTACAACTTTTCACCCTGTTCTCTGCCTGCCCTTTTAACCGCTGACCGTTTCTACCTCCCCTCATACATTCTTCCCTGCTTCCGGGCTCGGGTGCTCTCCCTCTCTCCCCCTCCCTCTAGGATCCTGCCGGGTCCCTCGTTGCCGCATTTCTGTTATCTCTCCTGGGAGACCTCCGCTTGCGCCGCTCCAGTACCCCTTTGTTCTCACTCATGTTCTTTTGTCCGCTATCTACTCTATGCTATTCTTGCTCAGACCATGGTACTTTGCCCCTGTACTCTGCTTTGTTTATGGCTATTAGGCTTGTCTATGCTGTCTTCCCCCCTTTGTCTCCTGTCCCTGATGGGGGCCTGTGCTACCTCTTCCCCCCCCTCCCCCCCCCTCCCCCCTCCCGCCCGTGCATGTCCCCTCCTCGAGCGGCCAGGCAACCTCCTTCTGCACCGCTGAGTCTTTTCTGCGGGACTCCGCCTGTCCTGTGATCGCCTCCCCGGCGGAGGAGCTCGCGTGCCCCCGCCAGAGGAGATCGCTGTACTCCTAGCCGGTCGCCTCGTATCTGACGTCATCCTGGCGTCTGCCCGGGCTCTTCACCGCGCCTCTCCTCCAACTCTCGTGATAGCGGGATCCATGACGTCACCGGTGTGGGCGTGTTGATCTCATTCCGCGGTGGACTGCCGAGACGAGAGGGCTGGATCGGGGGAGGCTCCCTGGGCGGGTCCATCCGGCAGAGCAGATCTTCCCGCCGAAACCCCCGCCGCCATTGGAAATCTCGCGCCCTTCCGTCCCTCTTCCTCACCATTAGGTGCATAACCGCCATTTTGGGGACCCATGCGCTGCGGCCATCTGCTGAATGCCGTCATCTTTGGACTCGGGACAACTCCGGAACCTCGGCAATCTCACGGTAGGGGGATGTCTGGTGTAGCCTGTGTGGCAGGGTGTGTTTAAACTGCGCAACGGGCGCAACTGCAGCTCCTGAACTTTATAGAGTCTCTCCTTTACGGGCTTTTCCCTCTGCCCCCCTCCTTGCTGATTCTCCTCTCCGGCGTGGGAGAGGTGCCCTGCTTTCCTGTCGGGGAGTCCGTCCTCTTCCCCTGCTGGGCTCCCTCCGCTCCATTGTCCTGTGATCCCCGCACACCCAGTTTTTTAAGGAAGGCTGCCCCTTCTGAGGGGTGCTTGAGCACCTGCGGTCTGCCGTTTTTGATGGCTACTAGGGCGAATGGGAATGCCCAACGGTAGCGCACCTCATTGTCCCTTAGGGCCTTAGTTATGTGCCCCACAGCTCTCCGTCTGGCCAGTGTCAGCGGGGACAGATCCTGGAAGATCAACAGGGTAATCCCCTCGAAGGTAATGTGTGGGGTGGCACGGGCTATTCTGCTCACCTCTTCTTTGACAGAGAAGTAGTGGAGCCGGAGGATCACATCCCTAGGGGGGTTGGAGGGCACGGGTCTGGATCGTAAGGCCCTATGGCATCTGTCCATCCTAAAGTCTGAGGCCGGGCTGCCTGGTAATATTGAGGCCATCCAGCGGGAGAGTAAAGCTTCTGGATCCAGAATTTCTTCTGGGATCCCCCTCACTCTGAGGTTATTTCTTCGATCTCTATTCTCCCCGTCCTCTTGTCTGGCTTCCAACTCTGCCACTCTCTGTTCCAGCGCTTGTACCCGGGAGTTTGTCTCCTTGTGGGCAGTTGAGCTAACGTCCATACGCTCCTCCAGGTCGTTGGTCCTCGTCCCTATCTGTACCAGATCATGTCTGAGCCCCTCCACCTCTCCTCTGAAGAAAGATTTGAGATCAATTAATAGTCTTGATATTTCTTTTTTGATGACTTTTGTTTGTTCTGCTGCCGCTCCGGAGCCCTCTACATCCTGGGCTGAGTCTGAGTCAGATACTGCTGACATCTCTGCAGTCCCTGCCTTGCTTTGGCCGGTGAAGTAGGCCCTGACATCTGACTTTCGGCGAGTCTTTTGTCTTGTAGCTGCCATCCTTTTTTGGGGTGGATTATCTTAACTGGGAAGGGTTTAGGCAGCCGTCGCTATGTTTTTTTTCTCAAAAATGCTGGTTTTGCTATTGTTTAATTGCTTTATTGTGCCGGCGGTTGGAGGAGCTGTGTGTCTATGCAGCCATCCTCAACCAGCCGCGCATGCGCATCCCTATACGGGATGTTTAACGGAAAGAGGAGGTACTGGGTCCGTTTCAAACCGGACCCATCGTGTATAGGGGGAGTTCTTCACCCCCCTGGAAGCTTCAGTATCGGTGGTAACAGAGGATTTTTGAGCTACCCAGGCCAGCCTATATTTTGTAGGAAATGTTATCGTTTTGGTCACACGAAGGAATACTGTGAGAGAGATGGTTTTGTTTGTCGCAATTGTGGCAAAGAAGGACACACGGCCTTTAATTGCAAAGACCCCAAAAGATGTGACCTCTGTGGTGAAAGTGGACATTTGGCGAGACAATGTAAAAAGCGGACTTATGCGCAGGCCACAGAGATGAGGATGTCTGAAGATTTTCCAGGAACGGATGAGGGGACCCGGGAGGGGGTGGGTGTGGTACAGGTGGAGGCGGTTTCTTTGTCAAGCAGAGAGAGAGACGCTCAAGAAAAAAAGGAGGAAGATTTGTTTTTGGATGCTGTTGCTCAGAACTTTATTGGGGGAAAGGAAGAGGGGGGAGGGTGTGGGCAGGTTTTGAAAAAAAGTATGGAGGTTCAAGATGTACAGGGTAAGAAAGAGACAGGGGGAGTAGAAGTAGAAACCCTGGTGGTGGGGAGTCCTAGTTGGGCAGAAAGTATGGAAATACAAGATGTACAAGAAAAGGGGGAGATTTCCCAAGAGGAGGTGGAGGAAATGGAAGTAGGAGAGAAGAAATCTCAAAAACGGAAAAATCAGCAAAGAAAAGAGGGTAACCAAGATAGAGAGGAGGAAAGTAGAGGAGGACCCAGGGAGAAGGTTGAGAGGGTATGCGGGGAACAGGAAGAAGAAGTACCAAGGAAGAGTACTTTACAGGAGAAAATGCTAGAGTTTGAGAAGGCAGTAGGGGAGGTAAAGTTTTGGACAAGAATTTTTAGAAAACAACATGTAGGGAGTACAGAACAGCAAATAATAGAGAGGCTAGACAAACTAATGCATCATAGGAAAAACATTACAAAAGGGGAATACGAGGAATTGAAAAAAGAGCATATACAGTTGGTGGAGATAAAGGAGGGCAGAGCAGTCCCAATCGAAGGAGAAGAGGAAAAGTTTTTATTGGGAGAAATTGAGGATATTAGTGAGGAGGAGGATATTTGTAAGGAGGAGGATATTCGGGAGGAGAAGGAAGTAGAAAATCAGGTAAGGTCCCCAGAGGTGACCCTTGTGAGCTCGGCAGAGGTGACAGTGGTGGAGGAGACCCCGGAAAGTGGTATGCCAGTTAAAAGGGAGGATGAGGAAAGGGGATCTAAGGGAGACCCAGGTGTTGTAGAGACACAAACTCTGGGGATTGCACCTGTAATAGCTGGGAGTAGTGGGAGTGATTGGGGGTCGGTCTCCTCATCAGAGAGTGAAGGAGGAGGGAAGGCCAAAGGAATAAGGGGGGAGGAGGCAATTTCTCAGGGTGAAGGGATGGACATGACGCCAGGAGGAAAAAAGACCCAGAAAAGTAATCTGGAAGGGGGAAAAAATACAATTGAGGTACCCAAGCAGAAAGTGGTTGAGATAGAGAAAAAAAAGAGGGAGGGTGAGGTGAAAGCAGGACCTAGTGGGGGAAAAGGAAAGGAGGAGTTAAAAGAAAACAGGGAAACACCAAAGCGTAAAGTAGGAGGGACTAGTAGAAGTGAGAGTGAAGGAGAAATAGGGGGAAGGAAAGCACAGGCCAGAAGAGGAGAAAGTGAGGCGGATAGACGGCATAGACAATATGAAAGAAATCAGGTTGTTAAAAGGGTGATAGGTAGAATAAATAAGGAGGTACTTTACGTAGCGAGAGATGTCTCAATAGTGGAATGGTTGAGATCACAGTTTATGATGGCAGACGTGACTGAAGAGGAAGTAAGAACTGTAGAAAAAGATAGTTTTACGTATAATATAACTCAGCCGTTAGAAGAGTTGCTGATGGGACTGAAGAAGTAGGTAGATGTATATGGTTTGGAGAAAGTACGAAAAGCTTAGTGTAGGACTTGGAAGAAATTAATGCTTAGGTTTTGAAATGTTTGTTTCCTTTTGGCATTGTAAGGAATGTATAGTTGAGTTTTCTGTTTATTACTGTTTGTAATTAATATGAATTGTTAATAAAACTTTAAAAAAAAAAAAAAAAAAAGCCATGATCCTGCGGGGGGCGCTGCTGGAGCAGGCATAGCCTTGTGCTTGGGAGGCAGAGCTTTGAAGTATCGTGTTTGGGTGGAAGACCTTTTTTTTGAAGAAACAGAATGGAGAATCGTGGGAGTTTTGTTCCAAACACCATTAGATTCAGACTGGATAAGGCTCCCAGATTCCTGAGGTTGGAGGAGTTCTACAGCCAGATATTGGAAGACACACTAAAGATTGGACGAGAGGATATTTATTGCATTCAGGAATTTCCAAATCAACGTTTCTATGATGTGGCTCTTCATATATGTGAGCAATGTATGGGTGTTATGGAAAGAGCAAGGATTGCAAAGGGTGTGGACAGTATGCGAGGTGTAGAGCTGGTACCCTTGTTTGCAAGAGGAGAAGTTGCTATAATTGTGCACACGTATAACCCTTTTACACCAGACGAGGATATTTTGGTGTTCCTGTCACGGTATTGTGAGAGTGTCAAGGAAGGACAGAGACTGAAAAGCCGGCTTGGCATTTATAATGGAAAGACTAGATATTGGTGCAAGCTGAGGATGTCCCCAGATGGAGTGGGGGGAGTCATGCACCCCCCGGGGACCTTTAACATTGGAGGAAACCGCTGGTATTTGTACTACCGGGGCCAGCCGCAATATTGCAGGAAGTGCATGGAGTATGGGCACACACAGGAGGGCTGTACTAAAGAAGATGTAATAGTTTGCCGCAAATGCAGGAAGGAGGGACACCACGCTGCAGAGTGCAAGGAGCCATCTAGATGTGATTTATGTCAAGAAACAGGGCACATGGCTAGATTTTGTGCAAAAAAGAAGTCATATGCACAGGCTGTGAGGAGAAGGGAGATTGCAGAGCGCCCAGAGGGATGGGTTAAGGCGGAGAGTGAGTATGATATGCTGCATGGAGTTGAAAGCAGACAGGCGACGCCCGTGGAACCAGCTGCGGAGGCTCCCACTGATGAGGCCTTAACGAGGGGTGAAGCAGCAGCTGAGGAGGAGTAGCCAGATTCAGACTCAGATCTGTTTGAGTGTGGTTTCAGCTGAGAATGCTCTCCAGAACGAGGGCCAGGCATGGGGGGAAGCAACAGTAGAGGATGCGGAGCCGGACACAGGAGAGGGGGAGGAGCCTGACCTGATGCAAGGAGAAGGCGAGGGAACCCCAGGACTGAAGGCCATTTATCCTGATGTGGAAGGCCTTAATCAGCAAATTACGGAAGAGGGTATGGAGATATTGGAAGGAGGGGAACGTCCGCCAAAGAGGAAGATGGAGGAAGAAAATCTTGCTCCTTCAAAGGCAAAATGCCTGGGAGGAGAAGAGGAAGAAAAGACCAGTGTGATTTTTGATTCGGGGGAGGTGGTGGGGCGTGGTGGGTTGGATACTAGCCCCTTGCGCTCCCCGGCATATCCTTTGACGGGCGTGGCGGATGGGCAGGGTTCACCAGGAGGGCAGAGCCTTTCCTATGCGGATGAAACTGCGGCAGAGAAGTTGATGCTTGGATTTCCGTCTCTGGGGTTCCCCCTGGAGGAAGGTGCTGGACCGAGCTAAGTATATTTTTGATAATTGTTACTTGGGATTGTGCCTTTTTCATGTCTCGCTAGTATAAGAAGAAATGACTTTGACGCTGGCGTCGTTAAATGTACGAAGCTTAAAGAAGCGTACAAGAAGAGTGAGAATATTTGACTTACTGGCAAAAGAAAGATGTGATATTTTTTGTTTACAAGAATGTACGATCACTGAACCCCCAAAAGAAGAAGAGTGGGTGTGGGGGGAATCTGTGTGGTCATGTTGCCTAGAGAGCAGAAACAGTGGGATTGGGATATTATTTAAGGGGAAAGAGTTCAAAATATGCAAATGTGAGGTAATTGAACCGGGAAGGTTATTTTTTGTTTTGGTGAAGTGGAAGGGGGAATGTTTCAGAATATTTAATATATATGCAGCTCCAAAGGAAAATCAAAGAAGGTTGCTGTTTGAGAAACTTAGGTTGTTTTTACCAGGAAGAATGAAAACTTTTGTGTTAGGAGACTTTAATTGTATAATTAGGGAGGGGGATAGGGTGGGTGCAGACAGGAGTAAGCCTGACAATTCTGGGGTACTGTTGAAAACAATTATGGGTGATTTTTCTTTTAGGGATACTTTTCAGGTGTGGGGGAAAGAAAAAAGGGAATTCACTTGGTTTTGTGAGAGTGGAGGGGTAAAGTCTAGAATTGACCATATTTTTATTTCTGAAGGGTTGAAGGTGGAGAGCTGGAAGGGGTTAAGAGTACTTTTCTCTGACCATGCATGTGTTGTATGTAAAATAGAAGTAGAGGGAGTGGAAAAGTATGGAAGGGGTTACTGGAAACTTAATGTTTCACTATTAGAAAAACCTGGGATCAAGTTTCAGTATGGGAAATTGTATGTTTATTTAAAGAGGAGAATGGGGGAATATAAGGGAATACTGGAATGGTGGGAGTGGGTAAAAATTGAAACAAAAAAGTTTTTTAATAGGAAAGGTAAGGAGTTGGCAAAAGAACAGGAGGAAGATTACAGGAGGGTGATCCTGAGAAAACAGTTTCTCCTCAGGTTAAAAGAGATGGGAAAGGATGTGGAGGGAGATCTTAAAAGGGTTAGGGTGGAGTCTGAGGAATTAATGGAAAAAAGAGGTAGAAGGATAATTCATGCTGCAAGAGTGGAAGCGGTTGAAAAGAATGAAAAATGTACCTCTTTTTTCTTTAAAAAAGCGTTTACAGGGAAGTCAAGCCCAATTCCTGTGTTGAATGAAGAGGGGGCAGAGGTAAAGGAAACGGAAAAAGTTCTGAAAGTTTGTGAGAATTTTTATTCCAAATTATATGAGGAAAAGGATCGTGATATGTCCTTAGAAAAAGATTTAGTTGAAAAAATTGAGAAAAAGCTAAGTAAAGATGATCAGGTTTTCTTGGTGAGAGATTTAAACAGTGAAGAATTAAATGAGGTAATAAGGAATGGAAGGAAAGGGAAATCACCTGGTAAGGATGGGTTACCACATGAATTTTACTCCTATATGTGGGACATACTGTAATTAGAGAAGAGGTATTTAAGTTATGCAACACAATTTTTAAGTTAAGAGAAACGCCGGAATCCTTTAAAGAAGGTATAATTGCATTAATATTCAAAAAAAAAGGGGGACAAAAAAGACCTTAAATATTGGCGTCCCATAACCCTGTTGAATTCAGATTATAAAATTGTGGCAAAAGTGATAATGCAAAGACTGAAGCCTTTCTTATGTAAATTGGTGGAAGAGGAGCAGGTGTGTGGTGTACCAGGGAGACAGATGGTAGGGAATCTAATTCTCCTGAGGGATTTAATTTGGTATTGTTTGGAGCGGAAACAACCACTAGTTATTGCAAATATTGATTTTGAGAAGGCTTATGATCTTTTGTCTCATGCCTTTTTGTTTAAAGTTCTGGGAAAGTTAGGAATACCAATGGAAATCGTTAGATGGATAGGAAGTTTATATAAAGGTATTAACAGTAGAGTTTTAGTAAACGGCTGCTTTACTGAGAAAATTTGGGTGAAATCAGGGGTAAGGCAGGGGTGTCCTCTGTCCCCGTTGGCGTTTATTTGCGCTATAGAGCCTTTGCTGCAAATTATCAGAGCGGACAAGGTGGTGAGAGGGGTTGAAATCCCAGGGAGTGGGGGAAGAAACGTCAAAGTCCTAGGTTACATGGACGACCTAACCCTGGTGTGTACTACACAGGCGGCTCTTCATAGAGCGCAGTTACATATTGATACCTTTTGTCACGCTTCAGGGCTGAGAGTGAATTGGGGGAAAAGTGCTTGTAAGGCCTTTGGGGATTGGCATGATTTAGGAAAGTGTGGGATCCCTGTGGAAGGGGAACAGCTAAGACTGCTAGGGGTTTATTTTGATGAGGACTTTACAGGTGTTACGCCGGTGCTGCCCGCAGACCAGACCTGTTCCTTTCACTAAGGTGAGGAACGTATAGAAGCACGCACCCGCAGCAAAGGGAGCGTGTCCGGAGTGTGCTGATTTGGCGTTGCCAGGCCAGGTGTATTTAGCTAGCAATACTTGCCGGTACCGGTGTAGAAATGCCGTTGTCATTGCCGTTAGCCAAGGTCTGGGATTGGAGAATTCCGGAAGGTCGTTTGTCCAAGCAGGGGTCAAGAGCCAGAGAGAGACGTCCGCCAAGCCAAGTCGTAACCTGAGAGAATAAGAGAGAAAACGCCAGAGTAGTAATCCAAGTGAAAACTATGTCGAGCAATGAATGATAGGAAGGACTGGCATTATAAAGTGTGGCTGACCAATCAGAAGTGAAGGCAGACCTGGAGGACTGCGTGGAGCCATCCTGGATAGGTTCCCTTGATTGGCAGGCAGGTGAGGACTCTTGTCTTGACAGGAGATCTTATTCCTGTGTTGGGGGCGGGTCTTCACTGCCAGAGCAGTGAATAAATTAACTTCGCCCGGCGCGCGCTGTTCAGGCGCGCGCCCGAGCAACATGGCGGCCGCGTGAGGTACTGCTGGAAGCCGGGGACGCCGAGGACGCCGGGGAACCCTCAGAACCGCCGGAGGTGAGTGGCGCTGGCGAGGGATGCGCGCCACGGCAGCAGGAGGGAATATATGAGCAGAGGAACCAGGGCGCGAACATTTTCCCCCCGCGGCAAAATGGATTAGAAAAATTACTCAGTTTTTGTTCATGTTCCTGTGGGGGTCAAAAAATGAGAGATTAAAGAGAGAAATTGTATGGAAGGAAAAAGGGAAAGGTGGAAAAGGGGCCCCCAGGATAGAAGTTATCCTGGGAGCAAAATATGCCCAGCTCTGTATAAAGAGAATTCAGAGTGAGGATACAAAGGCGGCCTGTTTAGCAAGGTATGCGGCAGGGGGCATGTTAAGGAGGCTGGGTCTGTTCAGGACAGATTTGAGGAGGCCACTCTGTTTTGTGACCCCAGATAATTATAGGGTCATCGAACATTTCATAAGAGGTTTTAATTTAAGGGATGTAGAAAAGTCCTTATGGGAAGATCATAGGAAAATAAGGGCTGTGATTCTGGAGAGAGACAGTTATGAATGCTGCGGAAATCTGAATATGTCACAACTAAAACTGATGTGGAAGAACATAGATTTCAAGGGTCTATCTAATATTCACAAAGATATTGCTTGGATGGCTGTGCATAATTGTCTGCCAGTCCGAGTTTTCCAAAAGAGACGACGTATGACAGTGTCGGATAGGTGTCCAAGGGAAGGGTGTGGTGGAGTAGAAGACATAGTACATTTATTTTGGAACTGTTTTTTTGTGAGGGCTGTGTGGAAAAACCTATCGAAGCTAATTAGAGATTTAGGAGGAATCCATATATTGGAGTTTAATATGATGCTTTATGGGTTAAGTGAGTTAAAAGGGGAAAAAGGTTGGGTATTATGGAAAATAATAAATTGTGTAAAAGAGGTTGTGTGGATGGTGAGAAGTATGATGATATTCAATAATGAAACGTTAGATGTGAAAGCATGTACTAGGATAATTTTAAGTAAAATGTATACATACTACTTGTTGGATCAGAAAAGGTTGGGGAAAGTGGAAAGTGATGCATTGTGGAAAGTGAATAGCTGGAATAAGATGGTTGTGTGTTAGAAGAGTCAACTAGAGAGAAGGAGGAGGAGGGGTTTGTAACTTGTGTGAAGTTGAAGAAGTTTTTACCAGATCATAAGAAAAAAGGGGATTGTACATCGTGAGATAATGTGATTTATTTTTGGGAATGATATTTGCGGAGGTTAAAAATAGTTACATTTACCGGTTATGAGTTGTGTGAGTGGGAATGGAAGTGAGCAAAAGCGTTTGCTTTTACGGAAAGGGAAAGAGAATATTAATGAAGAAGAGTTTTGTCTTTTTGTGAGAAGTACAGTAGTACAGTCTGGGTCCCTTTACGTGGAGTTACCGGAGAGAAGAGGTGGGCCGGTGCTCCCCTCCACGGCGGGTGCCGTGGGGGAAAAGCATACGGAAATGTATGGAAGGGAGGGATGGCTGGGAAGGAAGAATGGTGACAGAATGGGATGAAAGAGTGTGTAATTGTGATTGTGAACAGTAATTTTCTGTGGGGAAAGGAAGGAGGAAGAAAATGTAAATATAGCATGTTTTGTGTCTTGCTAATGTCATATGGCTGTAAAAATGATGTGTTTTTTTGGTTGTCAAAAAGTCTGTAAATTTAAAAAAGGTGTTGAATAAAAAAGTTTAAAAAAAAAAGTGTCGAAGCTCCTCTGCAGTGTTTACGAGGGATTACTGTGAGCCCAAGTTTCACGCTGGAAGAAAAGCCTTTGGTGATACATCTTTATAACCCGTACGTGGAGAAGAAGGATATCGAGTGCTTTCTGAGCAGGTACTGCACCTCGGTGAAAGGTGGAGTGGAGGTACAGAACCTATACGGGATGTTTAACGGAAAGAGGAGGTACTGGGTCCGTTTCAAACCGGACCCATCGTGTATAGGGGGAGTTCTTCACCCCCCTGGAAGCTTCAGTATCGGTGGTAACAGAGGATTTTTGAGCTACCCAGGCCAGCCTATATTTTGTAGGAAATGTTATCGTTTTGGTCACACGAAGGAATACTGTGAGAGAGATGGTTTTGTTTGTCGCAATTGTGGCAAAGAAGGACACACGGCCTTTAATTGCAAAGACCCCAAAAGATGTGACCTCTGTGGTGAAAGTGGACATTTGGCGAGACAATGTAAAAAGCGGACTTATGCGCAGGCCACAGAGATGAGGATGTCTGAAGATTTTCCAGGAACGGATGAGGGGACCCGGGAGGGGGTGGGTGTGGTACAGGTGGAGGCGGTTTCTTTGTCAAGCAGAGAGAGAGACGCTCAGGAAAAAAAGGAGGAAGATTTGTTTTTGGATGCTGTTGCTCAGAACTTTATTGGGGGAAGGAAGAGGGGGGAGGGTGTGGGCAGGTTTTGAAAAAAAGTATGGAGGTTGAAGATGTACAGGGTAAGAAAGAGACAGGGGGAGTAGAAGTAGAAACCCTGGTGGTGGGGAGTCCTAGTTGGGCAGAAAGTATGGAAATACAAGATGTACAAGGAAAGGGGGAGATTTCCCAAGAGGAGGTGGAGGAAATGGAAGTAGGAGAAAAGAAATCACAAAAACGGAAAAATCAGCAAAGAAAAGAGGGTAACCAAGATAGAGAGGAGGAAAGTAGAGGAGGACCCAGGGAGAAGGTTGAGAGGGTATGTGGGGAACAGGCAGAAGAAGTACCAAGTAAGAGTACTTTACAGGAGAAAATGCTAGAGTTTGAGAAGGCAGTAGGGGAGGTAAAGTTTTGGACAAGAATTTTTAGAAAACAACATGTAGGGAGTACAGAACAGCAAATAATAGAGAGGCTAGACAAACTAATGCATCATAGGAAAAACATTACAAAAGGGGAATACGAGGAATTGAAAAAAGAGCATATACAGTTGGTGGAGATAAAGGAGGGCAGAGCAGTCCCAATCGAAGGAGAAGAGGGGAAGTTTTTATTGGGTGAAATTGAGGATATTAGTGAGGAGGAAATTAGTAAGGAGGAGGATATTCGGGAGGAGAAGGAAGTAGAAAAGCGGGTAAGGTCCCCAGAGGTGACCCTGGTGAGCTCGGCAGAGGTGACAGTGGTGGAGGAGACCCCGGAAAGTAGTATGCCAGTGAAAAGGGAGAATGAGGGTAGTGAAGTTAAGGGAAACCCAGGTGTTGTAGGGACAAAATCTCTGGGAATTGCACCTGTAATAGATGGGAGCAGTGGGAGTGATTGGGGAGAGATCTCCTCGTCTGAAAGTGGAGGAAGTAGAGAGCAAAGACTAGAAAAGAAATAAGAAAAGGTGGGAGGGATAGAAGTTGTTTGTAGCAGTGGATGTGAATCAAGTAAGCAAGAGGCAAGGGGGTTAGAGGCACCAAAACGGATGGTGAGTGGAGCAAGCAGGAGTGAGAGTGAAGGAGGGAAAATATCAGCAGGAGAAAAGGAAAGTAAAAAGAAACAACAAGGGGAGAAAAAGGAATTGGAAAGGAAAAGACGATATAATGCGAGCTTAACAGGACATGGGGTTTTAACAAGGGCGTTAGTAAAAGTAAAACCGGGAGATAAGCCAGAGGCAGTAAGGGATATGGAAAAGGCGATGAAAGCGTATGAAATAGTATTGGGAGCTAGACCGTGGAAGGCATACCCGGATGTTTAGAGAGATATAAGAGAATTTACGTTGGGATAGATCAATGTAAAGTTTATTTCAGAACTTTAAGATTGGGTGGGGGTTATTTGTGAGTTTGAAGATATATATGTTTTATTGCGTTTATGCTTGGGAATACCCAATGTTGTAACAGTTATTTCTGTGGAAATAAAAACCTTTAAAAAAAAAAAAAAAAAAAAAAAAAAAGCCACGATCCTGCAGGTGGCTCTCCCAGGGCGAGGCTTGCTCATTGCACTTGGAGCTAGCTGACCTCTGCGATTTCCCCACATGCGGGAAACTCGACTGCACAATTTCTGGTAGTGGGGGACTGCGTGCGCGCTCTCCCCTGTTTTTGGACTGTTAGAAAAAACAGAAACAAAAATCAACAACAACAACAACAACAACAACAACCACCACCACCCACAGCACAGGTGTTTGTTCAGACAAGCTGCTATTGCCACTGCTTGGGCTTTGGGCCTGGTCAATGTTAGACTTATGGCACTTCAGATATGGAGGATTTTTGGGGGGCAAATAAAAGGTTAAAAAAAAAAAGTATCAGAGATATGCAAGTTGTGATACATCTCAAAAGAATCTGTGCACCATGTAACTCCCCCAACTCCTCCTACTGACTCTCCCCAAGGTGCATGCTGGGGCAGAGACGCAGACTGTGATACATCTCATTATAATCTGTGCACCATGTAACTCCTCCCCAACTCCTCCTACTGACTCTCCCCATGGTGCATGCTGGGACAGATGCAGAATGTGATACATCTCATTATAATCTGTGCACCATGTAACTCCCCCCCAACTCCTCCTACTGACTCTCCCCAATGTACAAGCTGAGGAAGATGGGGCACAATTTGGAGCAAAAGGCTTAGATACAGTAAATACAGTAAGTGCAGGGTTTTGCTCCAAAATTGCCTTGATACATAGACCACAGAGAGAGAGCTTCAAATGTGTTTAAAAAGGAGAAATACTGAGCCTGGCCTTAGTAGGAGCTGACAAATGACTGATTGTATCCGTGCAGGTGGTGTTATTTATTCTGTTTGACATACACAGTAACTTCTCAGCGTTTTACATGTGACATACATAAGGGGATGATACTTTATCTTGCCATGAAGTCAATGCATTTGAACCCAGTGATACAGTATGTTGATCCCACTGCTGTCAGTGGCACTGTCCATATGTGTACTTGTGTCACCCAATGTACGTAATACAATGTATCACAGCAGCTGTGATTTTTATGACTGCTACTCTACTGTAGTTAACTACTTCTCAACCACTTGAAATTAAATGTCAAAGTAACTGATTTCTCTATTATGACATCACGAGACAGCATCATTGAGCCTCCTAGGAGATGCCAGCAGCCGTGTTCTGTAATGACATCATGGAATCGCCTTAGAGACTGAGATAAATACACAAATGTAAACTTGTTTGTGCGTGACTTGAATTAGTTCCCAAAGGAAACCGGTAGTTTCGTGGACATCTCAGAGATAGGAAAAGTGTGGTGCTGTACAGAGAGACTAATTATCTCCACCTTAACTCTGTATCATGGCAGGTAGGAAGCAATGTGACCTTTACATACCCAAAAAGAAATGGATAATATCTATATTTTTGAATTGTTTACTTGCACAATGTTTTATGGGGTACAGAACAGATAATATGACCCTATCAATGGATGGGAAAAAGAAGACGGATGGGGGGGGGGGGGGGGTAGACAACACACAAGGGGTTAGGTACGTGGCCTTGATCGGATAATATTTTTTTTATAAATGTCAAAACTGATCTCTTATAGATACATACACACATTTTTTTTATTGTATTTACTTTTATATCTGGCTTGTAATTCAAAATCTTAAATGATTTGAACAGTAATGTATAGAAAAGAACACATGTACTGTATACATAAATGTCAAAGCGGCAAACGTCTATGGGATCTATGGGATAGTAAAAAAAGACACAGGGACCTTAGTGTATACAGTAGGATTAGTTATGTATAAGGCGTGCTTTTTCCTTGCCCTAAGTTTAGGTCAATAACTATTGGACCAATTCTACACCCTGGGGTGTAATGTTCGACTACTTTCAGCCATATCCTTAAATTATTGTCTACAGCAGTGTTTTTCAACCACGGATCCTAGGAACCCTAGGATTCCCCGGGCATCCCTAAAGAGTTCGCTGTAATTTCAGGTCATTTTAAAATTGTACTTAATACAGAAGAATTTACAGTACAATGCATCAGATCTTAGAAGCGCTATTAGAGAGGGTTGGGGTTCCTCACACTTCATCTGATCTCAGACACGCTATTAGATAGGGTTGGGATATATTACAATGCATCTCATCTTAGACTCGCTGTTAGAGAGGGTTGGGGTCCCACAGAATTTCACATTGGGTTCCTTAACCAAAAAAAGGTTGGAAACCACTACTCTACAGTTATGCAAAGGCCCCCAAAAAAACAAAGCCACAAAACGAGGGCAGAATCTGCCACTTGATTTACAGATATAGCTGACCTGAGTGCTCCTCCAGATACCTCAATATACCAGACATGTCTCAGAATACCACACCATAATATTACCACAAACTACCACTGTAGGAACAGGCAATTTTTATTTTTTTATTTTTAAAGATCCAGTTCCGAAAGCTATGGTACATCTACAATTGTCATTGTGTTCAGAGGTGGACATGAAAGCAGGTGATGGACTGCACAAGTTATATATGTCAGTTGCCACTTGGTGTCGAAAACTACCTAGGAATAGTTTTCTGTCTGTGTTACATCCCAGCACATCATTAATGTGTATATATATATATATATATATATATATATATATATATATATATATATATATAT
The DNA here is from genome assembly GCF_040206685.1 of Ascaphus truei. Taxonomy (NCBI): domain Eukaryota; kingdom Metazoa; phylum Chordata; class Amphibia; order Anura; family Ascaphidae; genus Ascaphus; species Ascaphus truei. Next base: position 95,649 of record NW_027453852.1, on the reverse strand, counting down.
ATATATATATATATATATATATATATATATATATATATATATATATATATATATATATATATGCTGTGAGTGGGTTTACTGGCTTTGCATCTCCCAAGCCCTTGCTTAAAAGCTGTGTCTAAAGCAGCATGCATTGGCTATGGGTTGCTCATGTAATGTGAGCTTGAGATAAAAGGTGGCACTGTGTGCTCATTTGCATATCATTTCCCAGAATCCCTTGCTGCAGTGGAAGTGCTGTGTGCTGGGTAATAAGGGTGAAAGACAGGGTTTCAGACCTGTCTAAGACATGCAAATGAATATACAGGAATATTTTCAGTTGCTTTATGCTTTACTGTAAATGGAGCTTGCTTAAAAATGTATTTAAAATATTGAAGCTTCTGACCACTATTGATCAGAGTAGCGGTCTGTAACATTGATAATCAAATAAATGTGTTTCCCAGCAAGCCATTTTCCCTGTTAGTGCTTGCTATTCATAACAAAACAAAGACCCCCAAAAACTTTATTCAAAAACAGAACCAAAACCCCAAATATTTTAAAGGCAAAATAAAAATACCAAGCCAAGTGAGCATCTCTATGTATTTCATATGTATTTGATATCAAGAATATCTTTTCACAGGTCTGTTAAAGCAGTCCTAACCCCCCAAAGTCAGGCTTATAGGATATCCCAGCTTCAGCGCAGGTGGCTCAATCAGTCCCTGCTTCAGCACAGCTGGCTCAATCAGTCCCTGCTTCAGCACAGGTGACTCAATCAGAGGCTGATTGAGTGATTGTGCCACCTGTGCTAAAGCTGGATTATCCTGAAAAGTTAACCTGTTGCGGGGGCTTGAAGACTGGAGTTGAGTCCCCGTGTGTTAAAGAAATGTGCCTTGATTGTGCTTTTCACGCCCTTCACTTTTACCTTTCTTCCTTACAGATCAGTTTTTAAATGCCTCTGCTGTGAACCCTCCACCGACCTGCAGTGCTCCTGCAGTCACCAATGCTTACCCTTCATGGAGCAACAGCTTCCACCCAGTAGGGAGGAATACAGAAGTCTACAGACATGGGGCCCAAGGCATGATTTTGCAACAAGGGTCTGCAGGAACACCAATGTATCTACAGCAGATCCCACAGGCAACACGCGCTTACCCTCGTGTATCGGACATGAACGGAGGATTCTACCACACTGCTACAGGAGGATACACAGGATTTGCAGGACAGGTTAGGGGAGAAGCCACAACGCAGCCTGTTACTTTCCGTCCCAACACACATTTGGAAAGACGTGCTACAATAGGGCCTTGTATAATGGCCACCCAGTATGCACAACTTCAGCAGCCACCATTCATACCCCTTAGAGGAATGCAGACCTTACAAGGTGAGATATGGAGAATCTTTACTAATCATTGTTCAAAATCTTCTCCTTGACCGATACCATTACCTGTTATAAAGATCTTTAATTACGGTCATTCGCCACTGTAGTGTTACAAATATATAGAACTCTACAGTATGTAGTCCTCGCCAATACTGAAGGGATTAAGCATGTGTTTGCTTTTCTTCCTTTGTGTTATTATGTACAATGTGTTGGTATTTATGATAATTGATTATTTCTCCTTTTTGATTTTGTTACAGTGTGTCAGACCTCGCTTGGAGCCCAACATATTTCCCAGGCCAGTTTAATTACACAAGGAGCAGTTCAGCTTGCTGCTAATGAAAAAAGTGAACCACCTCTAATGTACCCAACTCAACCAGCTCGGAAGCTGAGCCACCTCTCAAAGTTACATATTGATGTGCAAAGCAACAAAGAGTTATATGTGCCAGTGTGGAAAAGGGGTGGGTTAAAAGATATGGCGAAGAGATCTTCAGAGGTGAAGGCCCCCTCACATATTGCTCAGAAGGTTCGTAATAACGTGCTGAGTTCAGTGAAGACTGAGTGTCCGTCAAAGTCTGAGGGGGTACCAAAGTGCTCCAAAGTGGAAACAAAGAAGAAAAAGATCCTTTATTCAGCTGCAAAGGATCAAGTCCCTCAAACTGCACTGCAAAAGAAGGTAAAACCAATGTCAAAGCCAGTAAATCATTCTTCTGCTCCTATACCAGGGAAGTCACCCCATGGCCCACAATCTGGTGACGAGGCTGTTCTGTTAAAAAAGATGAAACGTGTTTGTCTCTCAGGTGCCCACATTTCCAATAAGGTATCTGAAAAGATGCAGCAAAGCCGTGAAGGTACAATGGATGCAAAGACACCTGCTGTTACTCATATTAATCCTAAACTGAAGAAAACTCAGGAGATAGGGATCAAACGTAAAGATGCAAAGACTCCTGCAGTTACTCATAGTCCTGAGCGGAAGACACCTCAGGAGATGGGGATCAAACGTAAATATGCAAAAACTCCTGCAGTTACTCATAGTCCTGAGCGGAAGACACCTCAGGAGATGGGGATCAAACTTAAAAATGCAAAGACTCCTGCAGTTACTCATTGTCCTGAGCGGAAGACACCTCAGGAGATCGGGATCAAACGTAAATATGCAAAAACACCTGCTGTTACTCATAGTCCTGAGCGGAAGACACCTCAGGAGATGGGGATCAAATGTAAAGATGCAAAGTCTCCTGCAGTTACTCATAGTCCTGAGCGGAAGACACCTCAAGAGATGGGGATCAAACGTAAACAGAACAGCAATATTAAGCAGCTAGTGAAGAAAACAAAGAACCAGACCAGCGTTTTCAGTTTTGAGCAAGCGCTGGCTTGTGGTACTGATAATAACCCCAAAGCTCTCAAAAGAAAAAGTGCTAATCAGCCTGGAGTGAATTCAGAAGTTCTTGGGAAGGGCAAGAAGTCATTGGAACCTTCTGAACAAGGAAAGGTGAAAGCCCCATCACAGCAACCTCAGCCTCCAAATGATTAACTCTGTTCAAGTATTTCACCCATTGGGTAAAAAAGCAGGTCCCACAGGTCCAGGGGCACCCGCAGAATCCATTACACTTGGAAATAAGCTTGGACCAATGCAAGGACGCCAAAGCCAGACTTCTGCTTCTCATGTTCAGTGGTCTCTTACTGATGCGATTAAAAGGTTCATGGCCAAAAAACAGGACAGTATTTCTGGAATTAAAGGTGTCGGTATTAATGCCAGGCCTGGGCTATTTAAAATACATGAGTACACAAGACCTGACATTAAAACCAGTGAAATCAAACAACATGGGGAAAACAAAGCTTCAGTTATAGAGAATCCCAAACACTTCCCAGTGATATCCATAGAACAGGAAGCTGCAGTAAGATGCATTGAAAAGGTGAGCCAAACCACTATCCCCATTCCATCTCCTGGCATTAAAACCAGTGAAATCAAACAACGTGGGGAAAACAAAGCTTCAGTTATAGAGAATCCCAAACACTTCCCAGTGATATCCATAGAACGGAAAGCTGCAGTGACATGCATTAAAAAGGTCAGCCAAACCACTATCCCCATTCAAGCTCCTTTCAACCAGAAGCACCAGCTTTCTAACCTGCAGCTTCCTATCAATGTACCCAGCAGAGTGGACAACTTCACTCCATCCTTCTGTCAACAGCCTCTCCAAGAGCTTGAGGTTTCCATACCTATTCCACCAGAACAGAGAGAGGAGAGAGAGGCTATGAAAAGGAAATCACAACTGGAGAGGGAGTAAGCCTGTCAACATACCTCCAAGGGGAGGCTACAGTGCTTTGTTCAGAGGCAGAAGGATCATAACATCTCTAAACGTTACGGATACCCACCATCCAGACTTATTTCCCCCATGAGATACTTAAGCCCTAAAAAAACAAAAAAAAACCCTGACTAATCTGTAACTGATGCCAATCTCTGTGACTATCTGTAAATAAGATTTATATTTATAAGTCAGTTTGTAACATATTTTACTAAGAATATATTAAAACTCTTCAATAAAATGTATCTATTTCAATTGAACTCTTTATTTACTAAAGAAACTATTTACAAATGCAAGGGTTATTGAATTTCTGCAAATTAACTTTAGATTACCCTCTTGATGATACGAGAGAGAGAGAGAGAGAGAGAGAGAGAGAGAGAGAGAGAGAGAGAGAGAGAGAGAGAGAGAGAGAGAGAGAGAGAGAGAGAGAGAGAGAGAGAGAGAGAGAGAGAGAGAGAGAGAGAGAGAGAGAGAGAGAGAGAGAGAGAGAGAGAGAGAGTGAGAGAGAGAGAGAGATAAGTAAGTCGGACCCACTTATGAGAGAGAAACAGATAAATATTTAACTATATGCTTTGTCATGTTGTATGTTGTATGTATGTATGTACTGTATGTCTTTATTTATATAGCGCCATTTATGTAGAAAGCGCTTCACCGCAGTAATACATGTGACAATCATATAAATAATACAAATAACAGATCATGGAATAAGTGCTTCAGACATAAAAGTAACATTTAGGAAAAGGAGTCCCTGCTCTGAAGAGCTTACAATCTAATTGGTAGGTAGAACATACAGAGACAGTAGGACGGCGTTCTGGTAAGTGCGTCTGCAATGGGCCAAGCTTTTTGTATGCGGTCTATAGTATCAGCCTCGGAGCTACTCACATGCTTCTTTAAGCAGATGTGTTAGAATGTGGGTCTTAAAGGTGGATAGAGAAGGTGCTAGTCGGGTATTGATGGGAAGGGCACTCCAGAGGTGAGGGCAGTCAGTGAGAAAGGTTTAAGGCGAGAGAGGGCTTTAGATACAAAAGGGGTAGATAGAAGACATCATTGGGCGGATCGCAAGAGTCGGGATGGTGCATAGCGAGAAATTAGAGCTGAGCTGTAAGGAGGGGCAGAAGAGTGTAAAGCTTTAAAAGTGAGGAGGAGAATTGAGTGTGAGATACGGGATTTGATAGGAAGCCAGGAGAGGGATTTCAGCAGGGGAGACGCTGAGACAGATTTAGGAAAGAGTAGAGTGATTCTGGCAGCAGCGTTTAGGATAGATTGTAGGGGAGACAGGTGAGAGGCAGTAAGACCGGACAGCAGAAGGTTCCAGTATTTGAGATGGTAGAGAATGAGGGTCTGTGTCAGAGTTTTAGCTGTCGAGCAACAGTGGAAGGGTGTATCTTGCGGAAGAAAAAACGACAGGTTTAGCTACCTTTTGAATGTGAGAGAGGAGTCTGTGACCCCCAGGGCAGCGTGCTTGGGCTACTGCATGTATAGTAGTTCTTCCAACAGTAATGTGGAAGGTGGTAGTAGGGCCAGGTTTGGCATGAAATATAAGGAGTTCTGTTTTTGACATGTTAAATTTAAGTCGGCGGAGGATCATGTTGCATTGGGCTTCTCTTCCTTGTGTTTATATTGTACAATGTCACATACCCAGTAGCACTCCTTAAGACAAATATATATGGTGAGGTGGGTCTGGGGTTGAGTTTACATGGGTTTGTGTGCGCAGATTTAAATTGTTTGGAGGTCTGTGACTCCTCCCCGTTTCCAAACTTACTCTGCCCACCTTTAAAGCAGCAGTCCAAGCTGTCGTTTAAAAAAAAAAATCCCTTTGATATGTGCATCAATACAATCCACACATTGATAAGTAATTAGCTAAGTTGCGATTGATCGGTGAAGATTCGGCTCGGGGGTTCACTAAATGGTTGCCAGTGTAGCAGAAGAGGACCAAAAATGCAAAGTTCTCTGGGGTGATCATGTGACCAGGCAGTCACTGGATACAATTGAGTTTTGCACAGCTAGGGAGAGGGCAGTGTTCAAAAAAGGGGGGGGGGGGTTGCCAGAGCCTGTTTCAAAATAGGAAGGGGATGTGACTTTGTAAATGGTTGCTATAGAAACAAAAAATGATTGTTACATTATGATACATTAAAATTTTAATTCAGAGTTGTTTAAAAAAAAGTACTACTACTAGTAGCATTATACTAAAAAATAATACAGATGCACAGTAATACCCTCTATAGATATACCAAGAATTGTTAAGTGTGAGAGTGTGTGTGAGTTTATGACATGTGGAAGGAAGGTGGAGGGATGAGAGTCATGGCGAGGGGAGGGGGGTGAAGGAGAGACATGGTGAGGGGAGGGGGGTGAAAGAGACATGGCGAGGGGAGGAGGGTGAAAGAGAGACATAGGTAGGGGGTGATATAGAGACATGGGGAGTGGGTGAAAGAGACATGGGGAGTGGGTGAAAGAGTCATGGGGAGCGGCGGTGAAGAGACATGGGAACAGGGGTAAAGAGACATGGGGAGCAGGGGTGAAGAGACATGGGAGCAGGGGTGAAGAGACATTGGGAGGGGAGGGTGAAAGAGACATGGGGAGGTGATCGAGAGACATTTAGAGGGGGGGTGATAGAGAGACATTTGGAGGGGGGGGATGATAGAGAAACACGGGGAGGGGGTGCAAGAGACATAGAGAGGGGGGTGAAAGAGAGCCATGGGGTGGGGCGTGAAAAAGAGACATGGGGAGAGGGGTGAAAGAGACATGGGGAGGGAGGCGATAGAGAGACATGGGGGGATGAAAGAGACATGGGGAGGGGGGGTGAAAGAAAGCCATGGGGAGGGTGGGTCCATGATCCTCAGTTGCTGGAAGAGTGGGCCCGGGTGAGTAGTTTTTTCTTCTTCACAGGTCCGGGAGATGTTGATCAGACGGCTTCTTAGGGTCAAATAAGACATGACAGACCTTATATAAGGCCTGTGACATCACATTTGACTGACAAATGATATATCCACCAATCTAATTGGTGGATGTACCATGTGATGGCTTCCATTTTATTTTTTGGCAGAAATGACATCATCTTAAGTGATTGGATAATAAAGGAACTATTGGATCTCAATATAAATGTAGAAAATATGCAGGGCCAAAGCTATGACAATGCTGCAAATATGCGGGGAAAGCATAATGGAGTTCAAAGACATGTTGAACATGAACCCACGTGCGTTTTATGTACCATGTAGTTCTCATTATTTGAACCTAGTGGTTAACAACACTGCCAAACCCAATATAGGTGCCATTTAATTTTTGGGCTTAATTCAACCGTTGTATAATTTCTTCCCCAGGTCCACCAACAGATAAATCATTCTTTTAAAATCCTTACCCAATTTAACACTAAAGAGAGTCTGTGAAACATGTTGGGAGCCTCGTATTGATGCAGTTAGACCAATTCGATACCACCTGGGAGCGCTCTATGTTGCATTAGTGTATATTAAAGAAGATGTGACATTTAAAAGTGAACATCATGGCCCCCAGAGTAGAGCTGTTGCGTACACTCTCGCAAAATGTATTTGTGACTATAAATTCATATGTTGTGTAATATTTTGGTATGACATATTAAGTACAATCAATCCAGTGAACAAGCAGTCTATAAACTATGACAAAAACAAGTCCAAAGACCAAATCTGGGGCTCCAAAAAACAATCCCAACAGTAGGTTTTGGGCCCTGTTTGTTTAAATCAAAAACACTACAGTAATGTCCAAGCCTTTGTCTCATAAATAGAGAGGTATCCTTACCAACTCCACTTATAAATGGTGTAAATGATCAGTCTAGGGGTTTACAGTATATACATGTAGAAAAGATGGCGCCTAGCTGGTTCTGCTCTGTTATTGAGCTATCAAAAATCAGCTGTAAATGTTCACATGGAATGGCACCTAGTTAACTTTTTAAATCAATAACTGTAGACTTGCTAGTCGGCCAATATCATAGACTCTATCCTCAATAATAACAAAGTTCATTACAAGCGACTCTACGGAAAAACTCTTCGCCAGGCCATTTTGGATGACACCAAAGGAGATTATGAAACCAAAGGGTGCATCAGTTCAATCCTGCTCCTGTGGGTTGCTGCAGGGCACCTTTTGGTGTGTTGTTCGCTAGGGAGATAGTACAAAGTGAAAAATGTGCGATGCACAACCGGAACGAAAAAATAAATGAACTGGAGAGAGGGTACAGTAACTACACAATTTGCTTTTAATAACTCATCTAATCAAATGACCGGCAACAAAAGCGCGCGCACACAGAGGTTTTCAAACATCTCTATGGAGCTTGGTCCCACCCCCCGTTCGTGTCACGTGTCACTCACGCGCGGCGCGCTCACGGGACGATCGTGCACCACTCCCCAGCTGCGACACAACACCCGTAACAATGCCCACCTGTCTCCTGCGCTCTGCGTCCAATCACAGCTCACACCTCCGTTCCGCCTCTCACTTTCATTGCTCCAGTCCTCCTATTTAATCTCTGCTTGCTCAGTTACACATTGCTGAGCATAGACCATAGTAGCCTTGTGTTCCTACATTCCTGCTTTGCCTTGCGCCTTGCCTCTCTTGCTTTCAGTTTGACCTCATGTGTACCGACACGGCTAGACTCTTGGACGCTCTCTGTATAACGACCCCAGCTTGCCCTCGACTACCTGCATCTCTCCATCCCTGACCACGGATATAGGACATTCTTTTAACCCACCAGCTCCAACCCTCGACCTCGGCACAACGGACATCTACCGTTACTGGCTCCTCCCCATGACCGCGGCAAGTATCTGGACTACCCTCTCTCTCCAACCCCGACCCGGCTACGCTGACAATCCAGGCGTGCCTCCACTGCTGTGGGTGCGCAGTTTCTACTTTCCCACCTCAGTACCGGGGGTCCGCCTTGTTCGTGGTGAGTGCAAGGGTCACAATTAGAGAGGGTTGGGGTTCCTTACAATGCATCTGATCTCAGACGCGCTATTAGAGAGGGTTGGGGCTCCTTTGAATGCATCTGATCTCAGACGCGCTATTAGAGAAAGTTGGGATTCCTTACAATGCAGATTTCAGACGCGCTGTTAGAGAGGGTTGGGGCTCCTTACAATGTATTTGATCAATGCATTGTAAGGAACCCCAACCCTCTCTAGTGTGTATTTGTGAACTGTAAGGTGCTTGACTAATACACTGGAAGAATATCATTGTTTTCGATTAAAAATATCAAAGAATGTGTTACTTTAACGAGCGCTTTCTCTTTTTTTGAATCTCCAATATACTATTTGCCAAGTGGGACTGATGAAATCACCAAAAACTACTGTAGCAGGTCCCCTTTGGTTGTCAATACGTTACTTTGAAGTGGAAGGGAGAGACCTACTGAGGCCAATATACTAAGCATCGCAAACTGAGCGGGGGGAGGGGTGGAGGGTTTCGGCGCATGTCAAACTTCAATTGCACTCGTGTACTAAGTTCAAATTTCTCCATCTGCGCCCAGCCCCAAAATACTGTTTAGCGCACAGAAATGGATTGCACTTGGTGTATAAAAGTCAATGGTACATACTAATATCTATATAAATATATACAGTGTTCGACAAATCACCCAAAAATCTACTCGCCCAACCAAAAAATCTACTCGCCACCTAGTCCCGCCCCCAACCCCGCCCCTAGTCCCGCCCCCAACCCCGCCCCCAACCCCGCTTTAAAATAAAACATATGAATAAAATCCATTTAAATGACAAATATATTTATTGTATTACATTATACTACAATTAGCCCTTGTTACGTGTGTGTGTGTGTGTGTGTGTGTCTGTGTAAATGTCGATCTAGAAATAAAAGCCAGGTGTGAATGACTAGTTTCCTGCACCCCTTAATCAGTGTCTGGATGCCCCCGCTTCACAATATCTAAAGCAGAACCCCCATTCACCTGCGCTCCGGCGTCATGACGTCACGTTGCCCTAGTAACGTGACGTCACATGACCTCACAGCGTCATTTTGATGCCGCGTTGCCATGGCGACGCAGGAAGGAAGCCGCCGGAGCCTAGGTAAGTGAAGGTTTACAGAGGCCCTGCAGCTCCCCCGGCACTTAATTTAAGTGCCTTCGGGAAGCGCGCGGGGCCTCTGTAAACCCCACGCCCCCCAGACGGCAGTCTTGCGCCCCGCGTGGGGGTCGCGCCCCCCAGTTTGCGCACCGCTGTTCTAGAAATCCAATCGGATAAGGCTCTTTCTGCACGCTTTTGCACAACTCCCAGCTACTAGAATATCCCCCTGTGTCTATCCAAGAGGAGGTTTTAGTGTACTGACAAAAAACATCCCAAAATAAATTGTAATTAAGGCTGCGAGGTGTCACTGTATATAGAACATAGATCCAGTAGCACTCTCATTGTAAAAGACTCATCTCTATCCCCCCACAAATAAGCAGGGGGACCCATTCAAAGCCCATAATGTGTATGTCTGAAGCATTAAAGCAAAGTGCAGTGCTGTACCAAAGTAGTAGTTTAGTTTAGACTGCCCTTGAATGGAGTTGAACACTTCCCCAGTGCTGGAATTAGACATAAAAGGTCTATGCAGCAACATAGAGTAGTTGTGTTTAGACGCATGGCTCTATTTTTTGGAGCAGAGCCGCAGCATATATACTGTAAGAACAGTTTCTTACTTCTGACGCGGTATGTTAGACTTATGGCACTTCAGATATGGAGGATTGTTTTGGGCAAATAAAAGGTTAAAAAAAAGTATCAGAGAAATGCAACTTGTGACGCATCTCATTTTAATCTGTGCACCATGTAACTGCCCCCAACTCATCCTACTCACTCTCCCCAAGGTGCAAATTGGGGCAGAGACGCAGAATGTGATACATCTGATTATAATCTGTGCACCATGTAACTCCCCCCAACTCCTTCTACTGACTCTCCCCAAGGTGCAAGCTGGGGCAGAGACGCAGACTGTGATACATCTCATTATAATCTGTGTGCCATGTAACTCCTCCCCAACTCCTCCTACTGACTCTCCCCAAGGTGCATGCTGGGGCAGAGACGCAGACTGTGATACATCTCATTATAATCTGTGATACTTTATCTTGCCATGAAGTCAATGCATTTGAACCCAGTGATACAGTATGTTGATCCCACTGCTGTCAGTGGCACTGTCCATATGTGTACTTGTGTCACCCAATGTATGTAATACAATGTATCACAGTAGCTGTGATTTTTATGACTGCTACTCAAGTTAACCACTTCTCAACCACTTGAAATTAAATGTCAACAGTAGCTGATTTCTCTATTATGACATCACGAGACAGTATCATTGAGCCTCCTAGGAGATGCCAGCAGCAGTGTTCTGTAATGACATCATGGAATCGCCTTAGAGACTGAGATAAATACACAAATGTAAACTTGTTTGTGCGTGACTTGAATTAGTTCCCGAAGGAAACCGTTAGTTTTGTGGACATCTCAGAGATAGGAAAAGAGTGGCGCTATACAGAGAGACTAATTATCTCCACCTTAACTCTGTATCATGGCAGGTAGGAAGCAACGTGACCTTTACATACCCAAAAAGAAATGGATAATATCTATATTTCTGAACTGTTTACTTTCACAATGTTTTATGGGGTACAGAACAGATAACATGACTCCTATCAATGGATGGGAGAAAGAAGACGGATGGGGTGGGGGGCGGGGGGGAGGGACGGAGGTAGACAACACCCAGGGGGGTTAGGTACCTGGCCTTAATTGGATAATATTTTTTTTTATAAATGTCAAAACTGATTTATTATAGATACATACACACATATTTGTTTTATTGTATTTACTTTTATATCTGGCTTGTAATTCAAAATCTTAAATGATTTGAACAGTAATGTATAGAAAAGAACACATGTACTGTATACATAAATGTCAAAGCGGCAAACGTCTATGGGATCTATGGGATAGTAAAAAAAGACACAGGAACCTTAGTGTATACAGTAGGATTAGTTATGTATAAGGCATGCTTTTTCCTTGCCCTAAGTTTAGGTCAATAACTATTGGACCAATTCTACACCGTGGGGTGTAATGTTCGACTACTTTCAGCCATATCCTTAAATTATTGTCTACAGCAGTGTTTTTCAACCACGGATCCTAGGAACCCTAGGATTCCCCGGGCATCCCTAAAGGGTTCGCTGTAATTTTTAGGTCATTTTAAAATTGTACTTAATACAGAAGAATTTACAGTACAATGCATCTTATCTCAAACGCGCTATTGGAGAGGGTTGGGGTTCCTTACAATGCATCTGATCTCAGACGCGCTATTAGAGAGGGTTGGGGCTCCTTACAATGCATCTGATCTCAGAAGCGCTATTAGAGAGGATTGGGGTTCCTCACACTTCATCTGATCTCAGACGCACTATTAGATAGGGTTGGGGTATATTACAATGCATCTCATCTTAGACTCGTTGTTAGAGAGGGTTGGGGTCCCTCAGAATTTCACATATGGTTCCTTAACCAAAAAAAGGTTGGAAACCACTACTCTACAGTAATACAAAGGCCCCAAAAAAGACAAAGCCACAAAACGAGGGCAGAATCTGCCACTTGATTTACAGATATAGCTGACCTGAGTGCTCCTCCAGATACCTCAATATACCAGACGTCTCAGAATACCACACCATAATATTACCACAAAATACTACAGTAGGAACAGGCAATTTTTATGTTTTTATTTTTATTTTTAAAGATCCAGTTCCGAAAGCTATGGTACATCTATATTTGTCATTGTGTTCATAGGTGGACATGAAAGCAGGTGATGGACTGCACAAGTTTTATATGCCAGTTGCCACTTTGTGTTGAAAACTACCTAGAAATAGTTTTCTGTCTGTGTTACATCCCAACACATCATATATGTATATGTATATGTATAAATATATATCTATATATATATTTATAGATTAAACCCCATATATTGAGCTAAAATGTACGGGTGCTCTGGTGTTTCAATACATAGCAATGCTATAGAAGGCAATCATGGAGCTTGCTTAAAAATGTATTTAAATATTGAAACTTCTGACCACTATTGATCAGAGTAGTGGTATGTAACATTGATAATCAAATAAATGTGTTTTCCCAGCAAGCCATTATCCCTGTTAGTGCTTGCTATTCATAACAAAACAAAGACCACCAAAAACTTTATTCAAAACCAGAACCAAAACCCCAAATATTTTAAAGGCAAAATAAAAATACCAAGCCAAGTGAGCATCTCTATGTATTTCATATGTATTTGATATCAAGAATATCTTTTAGCAGGTCTGTTAAAGCAGTCCTAACCCCCCAAAGTCAGGCTTTCAGGATATCCCAGCTTCAGCGGAGGTGGCTCAATCCGTCCCTGCTTCAGCACAGCTCGCTCAATCAGTCCCTGCTTCAGCACAGGTGACTCAATCAGAGTGATTGAGTGATTTGATGACTGGAGTTGAGTCCCCGTGTGTTAAAGAAATGTGCCTTGATTGTGCTTTTCCCTTTCTTCCTTACAGATCAGTTTTTAAATTCCTCTGCTGTGAACCCTCCACCGACCTGCAGTGCTCCTGCAGTCACCACTGCTTACCCTTCATGGAGCAACAGCTTCCACCCAGTAGGGAGGAATACAGAAGTCTACAGACATGGGGCCCAAGGCATGATTTTGCAACAAGGGTCTGCAGGAACACCAATGTATCTACAGCAGATCCCACAGGCAACACGCGCTTACCCTCGTGTATCGGACATGAACGGAGGATTCTACCACACTGCTACAGGAGGATACACAGGATTTGCAGGACAGGTTAGGGGAGAAGCCACAACGCAGCCTGTTACTTTCCGTCCCAACACACATTTGGAAAGACGTGCTACAATAGGGCCTTGTATAATGGCCACCCAGTATGCACAACTTCAGCAGCCACCATTCATACCCCTTAGAGGAATGCAGACCTTACAAGGTGAGATATGGAGAATCTTTACTAATCATTGTTCAAAATCTTCTCCTTGACCGATACCATTACCTGTTATAAAGATCTTTAATTACGGTCATTCGCCACTGTAGTGTTACAAATATATAGAACTCTACAGTATGTAGTCCTCGCCAATACTGAAGGGATTAAGCATGTGTTTGCTTTTCTTCCTTTGTGTTATTATGTACAATGTGTTGGTATTTATGATAATTGATTATTTCTCCTTTTTGATTTTGTTACAGTGTGTCAGACCTCGCTTGGAGCCCAACATATTTCCCAGGCCAGTTTAATTACACAAGGAGCAGTTCAGCTTGCTGCTAATGAAAAAAGTGAACCACCTCTAATGTACCCAACTCAACCAGCTCGGAAGCTGAGCCACCTCTCAAAGTTACATATTGATGTGCAAAGCAACAAAGAGTTATATGTGCCAGTGTGGAAAAGGGGTGGGTTAAAAGATATGGCGAAGAGATCTTCAGAGGTGAAGGCCCCCTCACATATTGCTCAGAAGGTTCGTAATAACGTGCTGAGTTCAGTGAAGACTGAGTGTCCGTCAAAGTCTGAGGGGGTACCAAAGTGCTCCAAAGTGGAAACAAAGAAGAAAAAGATCCTTTATTCAGCTGCAAAGGATCAAGTCCCTCAAACTGCACTGCAAAAGAAGGTAAAACCAATGTCAAAGCCAGTAAATCATTCTTCTGCTCCTATACCAGGGAAGTCACCCCATGGCCCACAATCTGGTGACGAGGCTGTTCTGTTAAAAAAGATGAAACGTGTTTGTCTCTCAGGTGCCCACATTTCCAATAAGGTATCTGAAAAGATGCAGCAAAGCCGTGAAGGTACAATGGATGCAAAGACACCTGCTGTTACTCATATTAATCCTAAACTGAAGAAAACTCAGGAGATAGGGATCAAACGTAAAGATGCAAAGACTCCTGCAGTTACTCATAGTCCTGAGCGGAAGACACCTCAGGAGATGGGGATCAAACGTAAATATGCAAAAACTCCTGCAGTTACTCATAGTCCTGAGCGGAAGACACCTCAGGAGATGGGGATCAAACTTAAAAATGCAAAGACTCCTGCAGTTACTCATTGTCCTGAGCGGAAGACACCTCAGGAGATCGGGATCAAACGTAAATATGCAAAAACACCTGCTGTTACTCATAGTCCTGAGCGGAAGACACCTCAGGAGATGGGGATCAAATGTAAAGATGCAAAGTCTCCTGCAGTTACTCATAGTCCTGAGCGGAAGACACCTCAAGAGATGGGGATCAAACGTAAACAGAACAGCAATATTAAGCAGCTAGTGAAGAAAACAAAGAACCAGACCAGCGTTTTCAGTTTTGAGCAAGCGCTGGCTTGTGGTACTGATAATAACCCCAAAGCTCTCAAAAGAAAAAGTGCTAATCAGCCTGGAGTGAATTCAGAAGTTCTTGGGAAGGGCAAGAAGTCATTGGAACCTTCTGAACAAGGAAAGGTGAAAGCCCATCACAGCAACCTCAGCCTCCAAATGATTAACTCTGTTCAAGTATTTCACCCATTGGGTAAAAAAGCAGGTCCCACAGGTCCAGGGGCACCCGCAGAATCCATTACACTTGGAAATAAGCTTGGACCAATGCAAGGACGCCAAAGCCAGACTTCTGCTTCTCATGTTCAGTGGTCTCTTACTGATGCGATTAAAAGGTTCATGGCCGGGATGCGCATGCGCGGCTGGCTGGTGATGGACGCTTAGTCACTCAGCTCCACCAACCGCCGGCATAATAAAGATAATAAATCAGACTAAAACCGACTTCGGATAAAAGCAAAAAGGCAATACGTGAACGTAAACACACCCCGATCCGGCAAATAAGCCCTAGACCCTGATGGCGGCAACGAGGCAGAAAGCCCGACGCAAGTCGGATGTCAGGGCCTACTTCACGGGACAAAGTAAGGCAGGGGCCGCGGAGATGTCAGCGGTGTCGGACTCCGACTCCGCCCAGGATGCTGAGGGATCAAGAGCAGCGGCGGAACAATCCAAAATTATTAAAAAGGAAATCTCCAGGCTCTTGGTGGATCTGAAATCCTTTTTCAGGGGGGAGGTGGAGGGGCTCCGGCATGATCTTATGCAGATCGGGACCAGAACCAACGACTTGGAGGAGCGCATGGAAGCTAGCGCTAACTCACAGCAGGAAACAAACACCCGTATACAGGCCCTAGAACAGAGGGTGATGGAATTGGAGGCCCGCCAGGAAGACGGAGAAAACAGGGATAGGAGGAACAACTTGAGAGTCAGGGGGATACCGGAGGAGATCTTGGACCCGGAGGCGCTGCTGACACGCTGGATGGCCTCCATCCTGCCGGATAAGCCGGAATCTGACTTCAGGATGGACAGGTGCCATAGAGCCCTGCGCTCTAGGCCACTGGCCTCAAATCCCCCTAGGGATGTGATCCTCCGCCTCCACTACTTCTCCGTAAAGGAGGAGGTGGGAAGGATAGCCCGGGCCACCCCCCATATCACCTTTGAGGGGGTCACCCTCACAGTATATCAGGACCTGTCGCCCCTCACTCTGGCTCGGCGAAGAGCTGTAGGCCATGTTACACGGGCACTCAGAGACAGTGAAATAAGATACCGCTGGGCTTTCCCCTTTGCCCTGGTGGCCACGAAAAATGGAAGACCCCACGTCCTCAAACATCCTTCAGAGGGGGCATCCTTCCTGAAAAAGCTTGGAGTGCAGGGAAATGTGGCTAACTCCACAGAGGGGGCCCAACAAGGTCCCAATGCGGACTCCCCGCCAAGACGTCAGGGTCCCTCTCCCCCGAAAGATAAGAGCCTAAACAGAAAAGATGGGAGCGGGAAAAGCCCTTAAAACAAGGAAGGGAATAAAGTCAGCATAGTTCTGTTACGCTTGTTGCGTTTTTTCTTTCCAACCAGTTATTACCCTTCAAGACTGCCAAAATGTTACCCCAAGGACTACTAAGGCCGGAGAGGGAGACCAAGGACAGAAGGCCTCAAATGGCGGCCGTTAATCTCAACTAACACAGATCTGGAGGAACCAAGATGGCGTTTCCTTACCTATCTGAGCGGGAAGGTGGGGATGAAGCGCGAAGACTTCCATGGCGGCGCAGCTTTTGGCAGGATGGAATGCTCCGGCAACGGGACCCGCCCAGGGAGCTGCCCCCGGACCAGCCCTCTCTCCTCGGAGGCCCGCCTGTGAATGAGAATGGCCCGCCCAGCTCGGTGACGTCAAAGCGTTGGATCTCGCGAGAACGCTGGAAGGGAAGGCAATGGAGCGCCGGGAGGGAGTCGCGGTGACGTCAAGAGGACGGCGACGACCCGGATGTGCTGCGGGGCTCCTCGGCGGAGGCACGCGAGATCCGCCGCCGGGGAGAAGCTCCGACACAGGAGGGACAAGGGGGACATGGGCGATGGTGGGGGGCAGGAGAGCGGAGGTCTCGAGGACGGTCGGGGGGGTCCCGAGGGGGAGGGGGGGAAGGAAAGTGAGAGGCGGGCGGTAGGAAAGAAGGCAGATTCCCACCCGATAGCATGGAGCCACAGAGGGACGCTAAGGGCCACAGAGTCCACTAAAAAGGATTAAGTCCCAGCGTTAACAGGCGGTCAAGGGAAAAATTATCCCCGGGAGGGAAGCGAGGGGTAGGTAGGGCACAAGAGTCTGCAGGTGGGGATAGCAGAAACGGAGGAAGGACAGAATTGAAGGGTTAAAGTAGTTCAGAGTTTTGGGAAGTAGTATAGAGAATGTCAAGGGGGAGAGAGTAGATTATAGAGGATAATTAGGGTTTACACTAGGTTTGGGTGGGGGTGGAAAGGGGAAAAAAAGGAAAAAAAAGGGAAAAAAAAAAAAAAAAAAAAAAACACAAAAAAATTGCCCAAACACGACAGTAGTTCAGAGTTAGAGGTTAGGTTTTAGTTTAGCATAACTGCCGGCGAGGGGGGGGAGTACCCACCACTCTGCCTGCAGGCATGTGCATCCAATCCAGGAGATGGGATAAAACCCACCTTCCTGGCAAAGACCCGGTTGTCCGTGGCTGGTCTCAGGAGCCACGGAGGTGGACCAAGGGGGGGAGAGGTCCAGGAAGAAAAGATCACAGCCGGGCATTGAACCCGAGGTCTCTTAGGACCAATACGGTTCTTGTTATTTCTATATGTGATGTATATATGTTATTTTCCCTCATGTTTTCTCCCCTCCCCATCCCAGCCCCAACAGGCGTCAGACGGAACCCGCTCGGGAAGGGCAAGCACCACGGCTCGCAAGCCCATCAGGAGCCCCAGGACAGGGGTAAGAGTAATTACGCCTATACACCCTATCTGCACACACAACTTATCTCAATATGGCGGTAACCTTTATATCACAAAACGCCAAAGGGCTTAATAGTCCACACAAGCGGAGAGTCGCCTTCGCGGAGTTCAGGAGGAGAGGGGCTGAGGTGGTCTTTCTTCAGGAGACACACTTCAGTTCTAGACACAGCCCTAAATTTATAGACTCACACTTCCGTCAGTTTTTCTTGGCTTCAGGGGAGGAAAAAAAGAGAGGGGTAGCTATATTAATAAACAATAACACCCAATTCCAGGTCGAGAAGATCAAAAGGGACCCCGGGGGCAGGTATATCGTGCTGATTGGGCTCCTCAAACAGACCAGAATTACATTGGCATGTATATACGCGCCTAGTGAAGGACAAACAGATTTCTTTAACGCTTTCTTTCAAAAGCTGCAACAGTGGGCCGAGGGTCATATTGTTTTGGGAGGGGACTTTAACACGGTACTCAACCCTAAGGTCGATCGCACGACACCCCAACAGTCTAGAAGGCAAGTAGGTAACACTGCACTTCTGAGGGGACTAAGACAAACTGGCCTAGTAGATATTTGGAGAGAGCAGCACCAGGGTGAACGCAGCTACTCCTTTTATTCCCATCCCCATGACAGTTACAGTAGGATTGACCACTTCTTTGTATCGGGCAGAATGGTCCCACAAATCTCCGACACAAACATACACGATATTACATGGTCGGACCATGCATCGATTGAGCTTAGATGCACTCAAATTGGATTTGTCAGGCCGGGAGCAAATTGGAAGCTAAACGAATCAATAATTAAAATCCCGGAAATACAAAAAAAAGTCAAAACCGAGATATCAGCCTACTTCAGGATAAATAGTGGCAGTGTGGATTCCCATTCTCTGTTATGGGAGGCTCATAAAGCCACGATCCGTGGGGTCTTAATCAGCATAGCTGCAAGTAGAAAAAAGAAAAAGGAAGCCAAATTAACGCAGCTCTATAAAAGGTTACATGAGCTCTCTACACTACATAACCGGACAGGTAGAGAGGATACCCTGAAGGAGTTGAAGGATGTTAGGATTGAACTGAACCTCCTCCTTACCTCCAGGGCTGAGAAAGACATGAGTTGGACTCAGAGGAAGTTCTATGAGAAAGCTAACAAACCGGATACTATGCTGGCTACCAGACTCCGAAACCGGAAACCAAATTTTAATATTCAGTCTATCAAAACAAGTGGGGGCCAGTGTTCCTCAAACCCTAAAGTCATAGTGGGGGAGTTTGCGAAATTTTACGCACAGCTATACAATGGGGAGAAGGTGGTCCACAATGCAAGGACAAGTAGTAAGCTACGGAAATTCCTGGCAGACGCGGCTTTGCCACAATTGACCAGATTGGAGCGAGAGGCACTACAGAGCGACTTTACGAGGGAGGAATTGGAGGCGGTAGTAAAAAACCTAAAAGCGTCAAAAGCCCCGGGCCCGGATGGGTTCTCCAATCTGTACTATAAAAAAATTATTGGAGTTCTGGCTCCTCACATGCTCCAGTTATTCAATGGAGTGCTAGCAGGAGAGCCCTTTCCGGGACAGATGCTCCAGGCGTCAATTTCAGTAATTCATAAAGAGGACAAAGATCCCACTAGCTGCCAGAGTTACAGGCCAATATCATTAATAAATACAGATGTTAAAATCTACTCTAAATTACTGGCCAATAGATTAAATATAATCCTGCCGAGGCTTATCCACCCGGATCAAGTTGGCTTTATAAGAAATAGACAAGCGGCCGACAACACTAGAAGGATTGTTGATATCATAGACTTTATAGAAGCCAAGGAGATCCGAAGTGTGGCCCTAAGCCTAGATGCGGAAAAGGCCTTTGACAGGATTGATTTGCCATACCTGGAGTCCACGCTTGGAGCATTTGGGTTTGGGGGTATATTCCAACAGGCAGTCAAGGCTTTGTACACGGCACCAACAGCTAGGGTGGTCCACCAAGGATACCCATCAGATCCTTTTCCAATTAAAAGCGGCACGAGACAGGGGTGTCCGCTTTCGCCCCTGCTCTTCGCCCTATGCATCGAGCCACTTGCAGCACAAATTCGGAACAACGCTGATATCTCTGGGGTGCAAATCCACTCACAGGAGCACAAAGTGGCTTTGTACGCAGATGACATCATTCTAACCCTTACTAAGCCGCTCGTCTCGCTACCCAATCTGTTCGAGCTTCTAGAGCGGTTTGCCCAGATCTCAGGCTTTAAAATAAATCAATCCAAATCAGAGGCCTTAAGCCTCAACATGCCAAGAGAGATGGAGAAGCTGATAGAACTCAATTTCGGGTTTAGATGGCGTCCTTCCTCCATGAGGTACCTAGGAGTGCAGATTACAAAACGGATAAGCTCCTTATATTCGGCTAACTATCCCAAACTGCTGAGGACTCTAAAAAAAGAGCTGCAGGATTGGAAGGCATATGGTATTTCCTGGTTAGGGAGGATCTATAGCGTCAAGATGAACGTCCTTCCCCGGATTCTATATCTGTTTCAAACTCTCCCGATTCCCGTGGTAAGAGCAGACATTACAGGGCTTCAAAAATCAATATCTCAATTTATTTGGAATGGTAGAAAACCACGTATTAAAGTAAAAACGATGCAGAAAGCTAAGGAAGCTGGTGGCCTAGCGGTTCCGAGTGTTATTTCCTACTACAAAGCGGCACAATTGTGCCAAATTACGCAGTGGCACGGAGATCCTGGGCTGAGACGGTGGGTGGCGCTGGAGAGGGAGGTGTGCGCCCCGCTGGAGCTCATGGACCTGATCTGGTACCCGAGGAAACGGGTGAGGGATATTCTCATTCCACTGACCTCTGTACTCAACTCACTCTCGGTCTGGGAGGCTTCCAAAGATAACAGCTCATTAACCTCCAAACATACTCTGATGGCACCTTTATATGGCAACCCGGACTTTGCTCCTGGCCTGACAGATAAGAGCTTCCCGCTCTGGCGTAAATCGGGGGTTAGACGGTTGAAGGACCTGGAGGTTAAAGGAAAGATCAAATCCTTCGAATCATTACAGTCGGAAACAGGCATTCCTAACACGAATTTTATGAAATACCTCCAGGTCAGGGCATATTATAAAGCACACCCGGTGAGACCACCGCTGACGAATTTTGAGAAGCTCTGTGTGCGCGGGACAGGCACAAGGGGACTGATCTCTGCCTTGTACAGAGAGGTGGTCAGTACTGACACAGACAGGACAGTCAAACCCCGTTTTATGGTTCAATGGGAAGAGGATCTCCAGGGCCAACTAGAGGACGAGGACTGGGCCGCGGTATTTAAGGCCGCGGCCACTAGCTCCATCTGCACAACATTGAAGGAGAACTCGTATAAAGTATTACTACGTTGGTATCTCACCCCAGTTAGATTAGCTAAATTCAATCGGGGATCTTCCCCGCTCTGCCCCAGGCAGTGCGGGGAACAAGGGGATCTGGTTCACATGCTGTGGTCTTGCCCGAAAATAGTGCCGATCTGGACCCAGATCCGAGATTGGCTGCAGAGGATCTTCTTAGGGCTCCAAATTCAGCTGGACCCGTGGCTATTTTTATTAGGTAAACCTACGAATGAGGTATCGCGGTCGGGTAACAAGCTGATAGCACACTTTGCTACCGCTATGAGGTGTGAGACCGCAGCAGTGTGGAATCAGAATGCGATTCCTTCTATAGACAAAATCAGGAACAGAATTTGGTTCATTTGCCGAATGGAGAAGTTGACGAGTTTAGTCAACGATTCGGCCGATAAATTCGAAAAAGTCTGGTCACTGTGGTTGGCCCAGACCGATATTCAGGGGATGAATGAGGCCACAATATGGCTTTGATAGATGGAAGTGGGTTCTCCTTGGATGCTGGGCGGGGAGTTGCACGGGACGTTCGGACGGCAGGGATCCCCCAGGGTTGTAGTATTATCCCAACGGGAACGAAGTCGAAAAGCGGATGCGGAGTTGGCTCAGGGCTCTCTGCGAGGTGGTCAAAAGCAGGGTGATAGCAGTGGCGGCTCAGGTCAACGGATCATCAGGTGGTGTGAGTCTCGGCTACGCCTCTCCCTCCCTACCCCCCCTCCTTCCCCCCCCTATCTCTCCGTAGATGTTGTATGTCTGTCAATGTCTTGTCCTGTGGGTCTCCCCAAAGTGCGTCCGTCAATTGAAGTTTGTCCTTGCAAGTTAAGTGTATACATGGAATAATTATCAACGTAATGTAACCAAATGGTTGTATGCACTAAAAACCAATAAAAACAAAGTTGAAAAAAAAAAAAAAAGGTTCATGGCCAAAAAACAGGACAGTATTTCTGGAATTAAAGGTGTCGGTATTAATGCCAGGCCTAGGCTATTTAAAATACATGAGTACACAAGACCTGACATTAAAACCAGTGAAATCAAACAACATGGGGAAAACAAAGCTTCAGTTATAGAGAATCCCAAACACTTCCCAGTGATATCCATAGAACAGGAAGCTGCAGTAAGATGCATTGAAAAGGTGAGCCAAACCACTATCCCCATTCCAGCTCCTGGCATTAAAACCAGTGAAATCAAACAACGTGGGGAAAACAAAGCTTCAGTTATAGAGAATCCCAAACACTTCCCAGTGATATCCATAGAACGGAAAGCTGCAGTGACATGCATTAAAAAGGTCAGCCAAACCACTATCCCCATTCAAGCTCCTTTCAACCAGAAGCACCAGCTTTCTAACCTGCAGCTTCCTACAGCAGCGGCAGCTCTTATTCGAGCAAATGCCGCTGGCTGAATGAGGCTGGGAAGCGGGTAGCCGCGGCGCGTGGCGGCGCACTGTGACGTCACGGTCACAAGCGCGCCCGGCTTCCCCGTCTTCACCGGCTTCCCCAGGCTTCCCCGACACCCCTGGAGTTCAAATCTAGGTAAGCGGGGGTGCGGGGAAGCAGAGGGGCAGAGTAGAAGCCGGGTTCGGGGTGTCTTTGGGGGGGTAATTGCGCACGATGTGGAGGGGGGGTGCGTGGGGGAAACGCGGCGGCGCGCGTTTCTGACTGGCGGCAGCTGGGGTAGATCCCGGCATGCCGCCGGCATTTACTTTAATAAAGTATGTCGCTACTGTATCAATGTACCCAGCAGAGTGGACAACTTCACTCCATCCTTCTGTCAACAGCCTCTCCAAGAGCTTGAGGTTTCCATACCTATTCCACCAGAACAGAGAGAGGAGAGAGAGGCTATGAAAAGGAAATCACAACTGGAGAGGGAGTAAGCCTGTCAACATACCTCCAAGGGGAGGCTACAGTGCTTTGTTCAGAGGCAGAAGGATCATAACATCTCTAAACGTTACGGATACCCACCATCCAGACTTATTTCCCCCATGAGATACTTAAGCCCTAAAAAAACAAAAAAAACCCTGACTAATCTGTAACTGATGCCAAGCTCTGTGACTATCTGTAAATAAGATTTATATTTATAAGTCAGTTTGTAACATATTTTACTAAGAATATATTTAAAACTCTTCAATAAAATGTATCTATTTTCAATTGAACTCTTTATTTACTAAAGAAACTATTTACAAATGCCAAGGGTTATTGAAATTCTGCAAATTAACTTTAGATTACCCTCTTGATGATACGAGAGAGAGAGAGAGAGAGAGAGAGAGAGAGAGAGAGAGAGAGAGAGAGAGAGAGAGAGAGAGAGAGAGAGAGAGAGAGAGAGAGAGAGAGAGAGAGAGAGAGAGAGAGAGAGAGAGAGAGAGAGAGATAAGTAAGTCGGACCCCACTTATGAGAGAGAAACAGATAAATATTTAACTATATGCTTTGTCATGTTGTATGTTGTATGTATGTATGTACTGTATGTCTTTATTTATATAGCGCCATTTATGTAGAAAGCGCTTCACCGCAGTAATACACGTGACAATCATATAAATAATACAAATAACAGATCATGGGAATAAGTGCTTCAGACATAAAAGTAACATTTAGGAAAAGGAGTCCCTGCTCTGAAGAGCTTACAATCTAATTGGTAGGTAGAACATACAGAGACAGTAGGACGGCGTTCTGGTAAGTGCGTCTGCAATGGGCCAAGCTTTTTGTATGCGGTCTATAGTATCAGCCTCGGAGCTACTCACATGCTTCTTTAAGCAGATGTGTTAGAATGTGGGTCTTAAAGGTGGATAGAGAAGGTGCTAGTCGGGTATTGATGGGAAGGGCACTCCAGAGGTGAGGGCAGTCAGTGAGAAAGGTTTAAGGCGAGAGAGGGCTTTAGATACAAAAGGGGTAGATAGAAGACATCATTGGGCGGATCGCAAGAGTCGGGATGGTGCATAGCGAGAAATTAGAGCTGAGCTGTAAGGAGGGGCAGAAGAGTGTAAAGCTTTAAAAGTGAGGAGGAGAATTGAGTGTGAGATACGGGATTTGATAGGAAGCCAGGAGAGGGATTTCAGCAGGGGAGACGCTGAGACAGATTTAGGAAAGAGTAGAGTGATTCTGGCAGCAGCGTTTAGGATAGATTGTAGGGGAGACAGGTGAGAGGCAGTAAGACCGGACAGCAGAAGGTTCCAGTATTTGAGATGGTAGAGAATGAGGGTCTGTGTCAGAGTTTTAGCTGTCGAGCAACAGTGGAAGGGTGTATCTTGCGGAAGAAAAAACGACAGGTTTAGCTACCTTTTGAATGTGAGAGAGGAGTCTGTGACCCCCAGGGCAGCGTGCTTGGGCTACTGCATGTATAGTAGTTCTTCCAACAGTAATGTGGAAGGTGGTAGTAGGGCCAGGTTTGGCATGAAATATAAGGAGTTCTGTTTTTGACATGTTAAATTTAAGTCGGCGGAGGATCATGTTGCATTGGGCTTCTCTTCCTTGTGTTTATACTGTACAATGTCACATACCCAGTAGCACTCCTTAAGACAAATATATATGGTGAGGTGGGTCTGGGGTTGAGTTTACATGGGTTTGTGTGCGCAGATTTAAATTGTTTGGAGGTCTGTGACTCCTCCCCGTTTCCAAACTTACTCTGCCCACCTTTAAAGCAGCAGTCCAAGCTGTCGTTTAAAAAAAAAAAATCCCTTTGATATGTGCATCAATACAATCCACACATTGATAAGTAATTAGCTAAGTTGCGATTGATCGGTGAAGATTCGGCTCGGGGGTTGACTAAATGGTTGCCAGTGCAGCAGAAGAGGACCAAAAATGCAAAGTTCTCTGGGGTGATCATGTGACCAGGCAGTCACTGGATACAATTGAGTTTTGCACAGCTAGGGAGAGGGCAGTGTTCAAAAAAAGGGGGGGGGGGGGGGGTTGCCAGAGCCTGTTTCAAAATAGGAAGGGGATGTGACTTTGTAAATGGTTGCTATAGAAACAAAAAATGATTGTTACATTATGATACATTAAAATTTTAATTCAGAGTTGTTTAAAAAAAAGTACTACTACTAGTAGCATTATACTAAAAAATAATACAGATGCACAGTAATACCCT
This sequence comes from Ascaphus truei, assembly GCF_040206685.1. Lineage (NCBI taxonomy): Eukaryota > Metazoa > Chordata > Amphibia > Anura > Ascaphidae > Ascaphus > Ascaphus truei. The sequence continues at coordinate 70,351 of NW_027453852.1, read as the reverse complement.
CTATAGATATACCAAGAATTGTTAAGTGTGAGTGTGTGTGTGAGTTTATGACATGTGGAAGGAAGGTGGAGGGGTGAGAGTCATGGCGAGGGGTGGGGGGTGAAGGAGAGACATGGTGAGGGGAGGGGGGTAAAAGAGACATGGCGAGGGGAGGAGGGTGAAAGAGAGACATAGGTAGGGGGTGATATAGAGACATGGGAATGGGTTTAAAAGAGAGACATGGGGAGGGGTGAAAGAGACATGGGGAGTGGGTGAAAGAGACATGGGGAGTGGGTGAAAGAGTCATGGGGAGCGGCGGTGAAGAGACATGGGAACAGGGGTAAAGAGACATGGGGAGCAGGGGTGAAGAGACATGGGAGCAGGGGTGAAGAGACATTGGGAGGGGAGGGTGAAAGAGACATGGGGAGGTGATCGAGAGACATTTAGAGGGGGGGTGATAGAGAGACATTTGGAGGGGGGGGGATGATAGAGAAACACGGGGAGGGGGTGCAAGAGACATAGAGAGGGGGGTGAAAGAGAGCCATGGGGTGGGGCGTGAAAAAGAGACATGGGGAGAGGGGTGAAAGAGACATGGGGAGGGAGGCGATAGAGAGACATGGGGGGATGAAAGAGACATGGGGAGGGGGGGTGAAAGAAAGCCATGGGGAGGGTGGGTCCATGATCCTCAGTTGCTGGAAGAGTGGGCCCGGGTGAGTAGTTTTTTCTTCTTCACAGGTCCGGGAGATGTTGATCAGACGGCTTCTTAGGGTCAAATAAGACATGACAGACCTTATATAAGGCCTGTGACATCACATTTGACTGACAAATGATATATCCACCAATCTAATTGGTGGATGTACCATGTGATGGCTTCCATTTTATTTTTTGGCAGAAATGACATCATCTTAAGTGATTGGATAATAAAGGAACTATTGGATCTCAATATAAATGTAGAAAATATGCAGGGCCAAAGCTATGACAATGCTGCAAATATGCGGGGAAAGCATAATGGAGTTCAAAGACATGTTGAACATGAACCCACGTGCGTTTTATGTACCATGTAGTTCTCATTATTTGAACCTAGTGGTTAACAACACTGCCAAACCCAATATAGGTGCCATTTAATTTTTGGGCTTAATTCAACCGTTGTATAATTTCTTCCCCAGGTCCACCAACAGATAAATCATTCTTTTAAAATCCTTACCCAATTTAACACTAAAGAGAGTCTGTGAAACATGTTGGGAGCCTCGTATTGATGCAGTTAGACCAATTCGATACCACCTGGGAGCGCTCTATGTTGCATTAGTGTATATTAAAGAAGATGTGACATTTAAAAGTGAACATCATGGCCCCCAGAGTAGAGCTGTTGCGTACACTCTCGCAAAATGTATTTGTGACTATAAATTCATATGTTGTGTAATATTTTGGTATGACATATTAAGTACAATCAATCCAGTGAACAAGCAGTCTATAAACTATGACAAAAACAAGTCCAAAGACCAAATCTGGGGCTCCAAAAAACAATCCCAACAGTAGATTTTGGGCCCTGTTTGTTTAAATCAAAAACACTACAGTAATGTCCAAGCCTTTGTCTCATAAATAGAGAGGTATCCTTAACAACTCCACTTATAAATGGTGTAAATGATCAGTCTAGGGGTTTACAGTATATACATGTAGAAAAGATGGCGCCTAGCTGGTTCTGCTCTGTTATTGAGCTATCACAAATCAGCTGTAAATGTTTACATGGAATGGCACCTAGTTAACTTTTTAAATCAATAACTGTAGACTTGCTAGTCGGCCAATATCATAGACTCTATCCTCAATAATAACAAAGTTCATTACAAGCGACTCTACGGAAAAACTCTTCGCCAGGCCATTTTGGATGACACCAAAGGAGATTATGAAACCAAAGGGTGCATCAGTTCAATCCTGCTCCTGTGGGTTGCTGCAGGGCACCTTTTGGTGTGTTGTTCGCTAGGGAGATAGTACAAAGTGAAAAATGTGCGATGCACAACCGGAACGAAAAAATAAATGAACTGGAGAGAGTGTACAGTAACTACACAATTTGCTTTTAATAACTCATCTAATCAAATGACCGGCAACAAAAGCGCGCGCACACAGAGGTTTTCAAACATCTCTATGGAGCTTGGTCCCACCCCCCGTTCGTGTCACGTGTCACTCACGCGCGGCGCGCTCACGGGACGATCGTGCACCACTCCCCAGCTGCGACACAACACCCGTAACAATGCCCACCTGTCTCCTGCGCTCTGCGTCCAATCACAGCTCCCGCGGGGCCACACCTCCGTTCCGCCTCTCACTTTCATTGCTCCAGTCCTCCTATTTAATCTCTGCTTGCTCAGTTACACATTGCTGAGCATAGACCATAGTAGCCTTGTGTTCCTACATTCCTGCTTTGCCTTGCGCCTTGCCTCTCTTGCTTTCAGTTTGACCTCATGTGTACCGACACGGCTAGACTCTTGGACGCTCTATGTATAACGACCCCAGCTTGCCCTCGACTACCTGCATCTCTCCATCCCTGACCACGGATATAGGACATTCTTTTAACCCACCAGCTCCAACCCTCGACCTCGGCACAACGGACATCTACCGTTACTGGCTCCTCCCCATGACCGCGGCAAGTATCTGGACTACCCTCTCTCTCCAACCCCGACCCGGCTACGCTGACAATCCAGGCGTGCCTCCACTGCTGTGGGTGCGCAGTTTCTACTTTCCCACCTCAGTACCGGGGGTCCGCCTTGTTCGTGGTGAGTGCAAGGGTCACAATTAGAGAGGGTTGGGGTTCCTTACAATGCATCTGATCTCAGACGCGCTATTAGAGAGGGTTGGGGCTCCTTTGAATGCATCTGATCTCAGACGCGCTATTAGAGAAAGTTGGGATTCCTTACAATGCAGATTTCAGACGCGCTGTTAGAGAGGGTTGGGGCTCCTTACAATGTATTTGATCAATGCATTGTAAGGAACCCCAACCCTCTCTAGTGTGTATTTGTGAACTGTAAGGTGCTTGACTAATACACTGGAAGAATATCATTGTTTTCGATTAAAAATATCAAAGAATGTGTTACTTTAACGAGCGCTTTCTCTTTTTTTGAATCTCCAATATACTATTTGCCAAGTGGGACTGATGAAATCACCAAAAACTACTGTAGCAGGTCCCCTTTGGTTGTCAATACGTTACTTTGAAGTGGAAGGGAGAGACCTACTGAGGCCAATATACTAAGCATCGCAAACTGAGCGGGGGGAGGGGGGGAGGGGTGGAGGGTTTCGGCGCATGTCAAACTTCAATTGCACTCGTGTACTAAGTTCAAATTTCTCCATCTGCGCCCAGCCCCAAAATACTGTTTAGCGCACAGAAATGGATTGCACTTGGTGTATAAAAGTCAATGGTACATACTAATATCTATATAAATATATACAGTGTTCGACAAATCACCCAAAAATCTACTCGCCCAACCAAAAAATCTACTCGCCACCTAGTCCCGCCCCCAACCCCGCCCCTAGTCCCGCCCCCAACCCCGCCCCCAACCCCGCTTTAAAATAAAACATATGAATAAAATCCATTTAAATGACAAATATATTTATTGTATTACATTATACTACAATTAGCCCTTGTTACGTGTGTGTGTGTGTGTGTGTGTCTGTGTAAATGTCGATCTAGAAATAAAAGCCAGGTGTGAATGACTAGTTTCCTGCACCCCTTAATCAGTGTCTGGATGCCCCCGCTTCACAATATCTAAAGCAGAACCCCCATTCACCTGCGCTCCGGCGTCATGACGTCACGTTGCCCTAGTAACGTGACGTCACATGACCTCACAGCGTCATTTTGATGCCGCGTTGCCATGGCGACGCAGGAAGGAAGCCGCCGGAGCCTAGGTAAGTGAAGGTTTACAGAGGCCCTGCAGCTCCCCCGGCACTTAATTTAAGTGCCTTCGGGAAGCGCGCGGGGCCTCTGTAAACCCCAAGCCCCCCAGACGGCAGTCTTGCGCCCCGCGTGGGGGTCACGCCCCCCAGTTTGCGCACCGCTGTTCTAGAAATCCAATCGGATAAGGCTCTTTCTGCACGCTTTTGCACAACTCCCAGCTACTAGAATATCCCCCTGTGTCTATCCAAGAGGAGGTTTTAGTGTACTGACAAAAAACATCCCAAAATAAATTGTAATTAAGGCTGCGAGGTGTCACTGTATATAGAACATAGATCCAGTAGCACTCTCATTGTAAAAGACTCATCTCTATCCCCCCACAAATAAGCAGGGGGACCCATTCAAAGCCCATAATGTGTATGTCTGAAGCATTAAAGCAAAGTGCAGTGCTGTACCAAAGTAGTAGTTTAGTTTAGACTGCCCTTGAATGGAGTTGAACACTTCCCCAGTGCTGGAATTAGACATAAAAGGTCTATGCAGCAACATAGAGTAGTTGTGTTTAGACGCATGGCTCTATTTTTTGGAGCAGAGCCGCAGCATATATACTGTAAGAACAGTTTCTTACTTCTGACGCGGTATGTTAGACTTATGGCACTTCAGATATGGAGGATTGTTTTGGGCAAATAAAAGGTTAAAAAAAAGTATCAGAGAAATGCAACTTGTGACGCATCTCATTTTAATCTGTGCACCATGTAACTGCCCCCAACTCATCCTACTCACTCTCCCCAAGGTGCAAATTGGGGCAGAGACGCAGAATGTGATACATCTGATTATAATCTGTGCACCATGTAACTCCCCCCAACTCCTTCTACTGACTCTCCCCAAGGTGCAAGCTGGGGCAGAGACGCAGACTGTGATACATCTCATTATAATCTGTGTGCCATGTAACTCCTCCCCAACTCCTCCTACTGACTCTCCCCAAGGTGCATGCTGGGGCAGAGACGCAGACTGTGATACATCTCATTATAATCTGTGATACTTTATCTTGCCATGAAGTCAATGCATTTGAACCCAGTGATACAGTATGTTGATCCCACTGCTGTCAGTGGCACTGTCCATATGTGTACTTGTGTCACCCAATGTATGTAATACAATGTATCACAGTAGCTGTGATTTTTATGACTGCTACTCAAGTTAACCACTTCTCAACCACTTGAAATTAAATGTCAACAGTAGCTGATTTCTCTATTATGACATCACGAGACAGTATCATTGAGCCTCCTAGGAGATGCCAGCAGCAGTGTTCTGTAATGACATCATGGAATCGCCTTAGAGACTGAGATAAATACACAAATGTAAACTTGTTTGTGCGTGACTTGAATTAGTTCCCCAAGGAAACCGTTAGTTTTGTGGACATCTCAGAGATAGGAAAAGAGTGGCGCTGTACAGAGAGACTAATTATCTCCACCTTAACTCTGTATCATGGCAGGTAGGAAGCAACGTGACCTTTACATACCCAAAAAGAAATGGATAATATCTATATTTCTGAACTGTTTACTTTCACAATGTTTTATGGGGTACAGAACAGATAACATGACTCCTATCAATGGATGGGAGAAAGAAGACGGATGGGGTGGGGGGCGGGGGGGAGGGACGGAGGTAGACAACACCCAGGGGGGTTAGGTACCTGGCCTTAATTGGATAATATTTTTTTTTATAAATGTCAAAACTGATTTATTATAGATACATACACACATATTTGTTTTATTGTATTTACTTTTATATCTGGCTTGTAATTCAAAATCTTAAATGATTTGAACAGTAATGTATAGAAAAGAACACATGTACTGTATACATAAATGTCAAAGCGGCAAACGTCTATGGGATCTATGGGATAGTAAAAAAAGACACAGGAACCTTAGTGTATACAGTAGGATTAGTTATGTATAAGGCATGCTTTTTCCTTGCCCTAAGTTTAGGTCAATAACTATTGGACCAATTCTACACCGTGGGGTGTAATGTTCGACTACTTTCAGCCATATCCTTAAATTATTGTCTACAGCAGTGTTTTTCAACCACGGATCCTAGGAACCCTAGGATTCCCCGGGCATCCCTAAAGGGTTCGCTGTAATTTTTAGGTCATTTTAAAATTGTACTTAATACAGAAGAATTTACAGTACAATGCATCTTATCTCAAACGCGCTATTGGAGAGGGTTGGGGTTCCTTACAATGCATCTGATCTCAGACGCGCTATTAGAGAGGGTTGGGGCTCCTTACAATGCATCTGATCTCAGAAGCGCTATTAGAGAGGATTGGGGTTCCTCACACTTCATCTGATCTCAGACGCACTATTAGATAGGGTTGGGGTATATTACAATGCATCTCATCTTAGACTCGTTGTTAGAGAGGGTTGGGGTCCCTCAGAATTTCACATATGGTTCCTTAACCAAAAAAAGGTTGGAAACCACTACTCTACAGTAATACAAAGGCCCCAAAAAAGACAAAGCCACAAAACGAGGGCAGAATCTGCCACTTGATTTACAGATATAGCTGACCTGAGTGCTCCTCCAGATACCTCAATATACCAGACGTCTCAGAATACCACACCATAATATTACCACAAAATACTACAGTAGGAACAGGCAATTTTTATGTTTTTATTTTTATTTTTAAAGATCCAGTTCCGAAAGCTATGGTACATCTATATTTGTCATTGTGTTCATAGGTGGACATGAAAGCAGGTGATGGACTGCACAAGTTTTATATGCCAGTTGCCACTTTGTGTTGAAAACTACCTAGAAATAGTTTTCTGTCTGTGTTACATCCCAACACATCATATATGTATATGTATATGTATAAATATATATCTATATATATATTTATAGATTAAACCCCATATATTGAGCTAAAATGTACGGGTGCTCTGGTGTTTCAATACATAGCAATGCTATAGAAGGCAATCATGGAGCTTGCTTAAAAATGTATTTAAATATTGAAACTTCTGACCACTATTGATCAGAGTAGTGGTATGTAACATTGATAATCAAATAAATGTGTTTTCCCAGCAAGCCATTATCCCTGTTAGTGCTTGCTATTCATAACAAAACAAAGACCACCAAAAACTTTATTCAAAACCAGAACCAAAACCCCAAATATTTTAAAGGCAAAATAAAAATACCAAGCCAAGTGAGCATCTCTATGTATTTCATATGTATTTGATATCAAGAATATCTTTTAGCAGGTCTGTTAAAGCAGTCCTAACCCCCCAAAGTCAGGCTTTCAGGATATCCCAGCTTCAGCGGAGGTGGCTCAATCCGTCCCTGCTTCAGCACAGCTCGCTCAATCAGTCCCTGCTTCAGCACAGGTGACTCAATCAGAGGCTGATTGAGTGATTGGGCCACCTGTGCTAAAGCTGGAATATCCTGAAAAGTTGACCTATTGTGGGGGGTTTGATGACTGGAGTTGAGTCCCCGTGTGTTAAAGAAATGTGCCTTGATTGTGCTTTTCTGGCCCTTCACTTTTACCTTTCTTCCTTACAGATCAGTTTTTAAATTCCTCTGCTGTGAACCCTCCACCGACCTGCAGTGCTCCTGCAGTCACCACTGCTTACCCTTCATGGAGCAACAGCTTCCACCCAGTAGGGAGGAATACAGAAGTCTACAGACATGGGGCCCAAGGCATGATTTTGCAACAAGGGTCTGCAGGAACACCAATGTATCTACAGCAGATCCCACAGGCAACACGCGCTTACCCTCGTGTATCGGACATGAACGGAGGATTCTACCACACTGCTACAGGAGGATACACAGGATTTGCAGGACAGGTTAGGGGAGAAGCCACAACGCAGCCTGTTACTTTCCGTCCCAACACACATTTGGAAAGACGTGCTACAATAGGGCCTTGTATAATGGCCACCCAGTATGCACAACTTCAGCAGCCACCATTCATACCCCTTAGAGGAATGCAGACCTTACAAGGTGAGATATGGAGAATCTTTACTAATCATTGTTCAAAATCTTCTCCTTGACCGATACCATTACCTGTTATAAAGATCTTTAATTACGGTCATTCGCCACTGTAGTGTTACAAATATATAGAACTCTACAGTATGTAGTCCTCGCCAATACTGAAGGGATTAAACATGTGTTTGCTTTTCTTCCTTTGTGTTATTATGTACAATGTGTTGGTATTTATGATAATTGATTATTTCTCCTTTTTGATTTTGTTACAGTGTGTCAGACCTCGCTTGGAGCCCAACATATTTCCCAGGCCAGTTTAATTACACAAGGAGCAGTTCAGCTTGCTGCTAATGAAAAAAGTGAACCACCTCTAATGTACCCAACTCAACCAGCTCGGAAGCTGAGCCACCTCTCAAAGTTACATATTGAAGTGCAAAGCAACAAAGAGTTATATGTGCCAGTGTGGAAAAGGGGTGGGTTAAAAGATATGGCGAAGAGATCTTCAGAGGTGAAGGCCCCCTCACATATTGCTCAGAAGGTTCGTAATAACGTGCTGAGTTCAGTGAAGACTGAGTGTCCGTCAAAGTCTGAGGGGGTACCAAAGTGCTCCAAAGTGGAAACAAAGAAGAATAAGATCCTTTATTCAGCTGCAAAGGATCAAGTCCCTCAAACTGCACTGCAAAAGAAGGTAAAACCAATGTCAAAGCCAGTAAATCATTCTTCTGCTCCTATACCAGGGAAGTCACCCCATGGCCCACAATCTGGTGACGAGGCTGTTCTGTTAAAAAAGATGAAACGTGTTTGTCTCTCAGGTGCCCACATTTCCAATAAGGTATCTGAAAAGATGCAGCAAAGCCGTGAAGGTACAATGGATGCAAAGACACCTGCTGTTACTCATATTAATCCTAAACTGAAGAAAACTCAGGAGATAGGGATCAAACGTAAAGATGCAAAGACTCCTGCAGTTACTCATAGTCCTGAGCGGAAGACACCTCAGGAGATGGGGATCAAACGTAAATATGCAAAAACTCCTGCAGTTACTCATAGTCCTGAGCGGAAGACACCTCAGGAGATGGGGATCAAACGTAAATATGCAAAAACTCCTGCAGTTACTCATAGTCCTGAGCGGAAGACACCTCAGGAGATGGGGATCAAACGTAAATATGCAAAAACTCCTGCAGTTACTCATAGTCCTGAGCGGAAGACACCTCAGGAGATGGGGATCAAACGTAAATATGCAAAAACTCCTGCAGTTACTCATAGTCCTGAGCGGAAGACACCTCAAGAGATGGGGATCAAACGTAAACAGAACAGCAATATTAAGCAGCTAGTGAAGAAAACAAAGAACCAGACAAGCGTTTTCAGTTTTGAGCAAGCGCTGGCTTGTGGTACTGATAATAACCCCAAAGCTCTCAAAAGAAAAAGTGCTAATCAGCCTGGAGTGAATTCAGAAGTTCTTGGGAAGGGCAAGAAGTCATTGGAACCTTCTGAACAAGGAAAGGTGAAAGCCCATCACAGCAACCTCAGCCTCCAAATGATTAACTCTGTTCAAGTATTTCACCCATTGGGTAAAAAAGCAGGTCCCACAGGTCCAGGGGCACCCGCAGAATCCATTACACTTGGAAATAAGCTTGGACCAATGCAAGGACGCCAAAGCCAGACTTCTGCTTCTCATGTTCAGTGGTCTCTTACTGATGCGATTAAAAGGTTCATGGCCAAAAAACAGGACAGTATTTCTGGAATTAAAGGTGTCGGTATTAATGCCAGGCCTAGGCTATTTAAAATACATGAGTACACAAGACCTGACATTAAAACCAGTGAAATCAAACAACGTGGGGAAAACAAAGCTTCAGTTATAGAGAATCCCAAACACTTCCCAGTGATATCCATAGAACGGAAAGCTGCAGTGACATGCATTAAAAAGGTCAGCCAAACCACTATCCCCATTCAAGCTCCTTTCAACCAGAAGCACCAGCTTTCTAACCTGCAGCTTCCTATCAATGTACCCAGCAGAGTGGACAACTTCACTCCATCCTTCTGTCAACAGCCTCTCCAAGAGCTTGAGGTTTCCATACCTATTCCACCAGAACAGAGAGAGGAGAGAGAGGCTATGAAAAGGAAATCACAACTGGAGAGGGAGTAAGCCTGTCAACATACCTCCAAGGGGAGGCTACAGTGCTTTGTTCAGAGGCAGAAGGATCATAACATCTCTAAACGTTACGGATACCCACCATCCAGACTTATTTCCCCCATGAGATACTTAAGCCCTAAAAAAACAAAAAAAAACCCTGACTAATCTGTAACTGATGCCAAGCTCTGTGACTATCTGTAAATAAGATTTATATTTATAAGTCAGTTTGTAACATATTTTACTAAGAATATATTTAAAACTCTTCAATAAAATGTATCTATTTTCAATTGAACTCTTTATTTACTAAAGAAACTATTTACAAATGCCAAGGGTTATTGAAATTCTGCAAATTAACTTTAGATTACCCTCTTGATGATACGAGAGAGAGAGAGAGAGAGAGAGAGAGAGAGAGAGAGAGAGAGAGAGAGAGAGAGAGAGAGAGAGAGAGAGAGAGAGAGATAAGTAAGTCGGACCCCACTTATGAGAGAGAAACAGATAAATATTTAACTATATGCTTTGTCATGTTGTATGTTGTATGTATGTATGTACTGTATGTCTTTATTTATATAGCGCCATTTATGTAGAAAGCGCTTCACCGCAGTAATACACGTGACAATCATATAAATAATACAAATAACAGATCATGGGAATAAGTGCTTCAGACATAAAAGTAACATTTAGGAAAAGGAGTCCCTGCTCTGAAGAGCTTACAATCTAATTGGTAGGTAGAACATACAGAGACCGTAGGACGGCGTTCTGGTAAGTGCGTCTGCAATGGGCCAAGCTTTTTGTATGCGGTCTATAGTATCAGCCTCGGAGCTACTCACATGCTTCTTTAAGCAGATGTGTTAGAATGTGGGTCTTAAAGGTGGATAGAGAAGGTGCTAGTCGGGTATTGATGGGAAGGGCACTCCAGAGGTGAGGGCAGTCAGTGAGAAAGGTTTAAGGCGAGAGAGGGCTTTAGATACAAAAGGGGTAGATAGAAGACATCATTGGGCGGATCGCAAGAGTCGGGATGGTGCATAGCGAGAAATTAGAGCTGAGCTGTAAGGAGGGGCAGAAGAGTGTAAAGCTTTAAAAGTGAGGAGGAGAATTGAGTGTGAGATACGGGATTTGATAGGAAGCCAGGAGAGGGATTTCAGCAGGGGAGACGCTGAGACAGATTTAGGAAAGAGTAGAGTGATTCTGGCAGCAGCGTTTAGGATAGATTGTAGGGGAGACAGGTGAGAGGCAGTAAGACCGGACAGCAGAAGGTTCCAGTATTTGAGATGGTAGAGAATGAGGGTCTGTGTCAGAGTTTTAGCTGTCGAGCAACAGTGGAAGGGTGTATCTTGCGGAAGAAAAAACGACAGGTTTAGCTACCTTTTGAATGTGAGAGAGGAGTCTGTGACCCCCAGGGCAGCGTGCTTGGGCTACTGCATGTATAGTAGTTCTTCCAACAGTAATGTGGAAGGTGGTAGTAGGGCCAGGTTTGGCATGAAATATAAGGAGTTCTGTTTTTGACATGTTAAATTTAAGTCGGCGGAGGATCATGTTGCATTGGGCTTCTCTTCCTTGTGTTTATACTGTACAATGTCACATACCCAGTAGCACTCCTTAAGACAAATATATACTGTATGGTGAGGTGGGTCTGGGGTTGAGTTTACATGGGTGTGTGTGCGCAGATTTAAATTGTTTGGAGGTCTGTGACTCCTCCCCGTTTCCAAACTTACTCTGCCCACCTTTAAAGCAGCAGTCCAAGCTGTCGTTTAAAAAAAAAAAATCCCTTTGATATGTGCATCAATACAATCCACACATTGATAAGTAATTAGCTAAGTTGCGATTGATCGGTGAAGATTCGGCTCGGGGGTTGACTAAATGGTTGCCAGTGCAGCAGAAGAGGACCAAAAATGCAAAGTTCTCTGGGGTGATCATGTGACCAGGCAGTCACTGGATACAATTGAGTTTTGCACAGCTAGGGAGAGGGCAGTGTTCAAAAAAAGGGGGGGGGGGTTGCCAGAGCCTGTTTCAAAATAGGAAGGGGATGTGACTTTGTAAATGGTTGCTATAGAAACAAAAAATGATTGTTACATTATGATACATTAAAATTTTAATTCAGAGTTGTTTAAAAAAAAGTACTACTACTAGTAGCATTATACTAAAAAATAATACAGATGCACAGTAATACCCTCTATAGATATACCAAGAATTGTTAAGTGTGAGTGTGTGTGTGAGTTTATGACATGTGGAAGGAAGGTGGAGGGGTGAGAGTCATGGCGAGGGGAGGGGGGTGAAGGAGAGACATGGTGAGGGGAGGGGGGTGAAAGAGACATGGCGAGGGGAGGAGGGTGAAAGAGAGACATAGGTAGGGGGTGATATAGAGACATGGGAATGGGTTTAAAAGAGAGACATGGGGAGGGGTGAAAGAGACATGGGGAGTGGGTGAAAGAGACATGGGGAGTGGGTGAAAGAGTCATGGGGAGCGGCGGTGAAGAGACATGGGAACAGGGGTAAAGAGACATGGGGAGCAGGGGTGAAGAGACATGGGAGCAGGGGTGAAGAGACATTGGGAGGGGAGGGTGAAAGAGACATGGGGAGGTGATCGAGAGACATTTAGAGGGGGGGTGATAGAGAGACATTTGGAGGGGGGGGATGATAGAGAAACACGGGGAGGGGGTGCAAGAGACATAGAGAGGGGGGTGAAAGAGAGCCATGGGGTGGGGCGTGAAAAAGAGACATGGGGAGAGGGGTGAAAGAGACATGGGGAGGGAGGCGATAGAGAGACATGGGGGGATGAAAGAGACATGGGGAGGGGGGGTGAAAGAAAGCCATGGGGAGGGTGGGTCCATGATCCTCAGTTGCTGGAAGAGTGGGCCCGGGTGAGTAGTTTTTTCTTCTTCACAGGTCCGGGAGATGTTGATCAGACGGCTTCTTAGGGTCAAATAAGACATGACAGACCTTATATAAGGCCTGTGACATCACATTTGACTGACAAATGATATATCCACCAATCTAATTGGTGGATGTACCATGTGATGGCTTCCATTTTATTTTTTGGCAGAAATGACATCATCTTAAGTGATTGGATAATAAAGGAACTATTGGATCTCAATATAAATGTAGAAAATATGCAGGGCCAAAGCTATGACAATGCTGCAAATATGCGGGGAAAGCATAATGGAGTTCAAAGACATGTTGAACATGAACCCACGTGCGTTTTATGTACCATGTAGTTCTCATTATTTGAACCTAGTGGTTAACAACACTGCCAAACCCAATATAGGTGCCATTTAATTTTTGGGCTTAATTCAACCGTTGTATAATTTCTTCCCCAGGTCCACCAACAGATAAATCATTCTTTTAAAATCCTTACCCAATTTAACACTAAAGAGAGTCTGTGAAACATGTTGGGAGCCTCGTATTGATGCAGTTAGACCAATTCGATACCACCTGGGAGCGCTCTATGTTGCATTAGTGTATATTAAAGAAGATGTGACATTTAAAAGTGAACATCATGGCCCCCAGAGTAGAGCTGTTGCGTACACTCTCGCAAAATGTATTTGTGACTATAAATTCATATGTTGTGTAATATTTTGGTATGACATATTAAGTACAATCAATCCAGTGAACAAGCAGTCTATAAACTATGACAAAAACAAGTCCAAAGACCAAATCTGGGGCTCCAAAAAACAATCCCAACAGTAGATTTTGGGCCCTGTTTGTTTAAATCAAAAACACTACAGTAATGTCCAAGCCTTTGTCTCATAAATAGAGAGGTATCCTTACCAACTCCACTTATAAATGGTGTAAATGATCAGTCTAGGGGTTTACAGTATATACATGTAGAAAAGATGGCGCCTAGCTGGTTCTGCTCTGTTATTGAGCTATCACAAATCAGCTGTAAATGTTCACATGGAATGGCACCTAGTTAACTTTTTAAATCAATAACTGTAGACTTGCTAGTCGGCCAATATCATAGACTCTATCCTCAATAATAACAAAGTTCATTACAAGCGACTCTACGGAAAAACTCTTCGCCAGGCCATTTTGGATGACACCAAAGGAGATTATGAAACCAAAGGGTGCATCAGTTCAATCCTGCTCCTGTGGGTTGCTGCAGGGCACCTTTTGGTGTGTTGTTCGCTAGGGAGATAGTACAAAGTGAAAAATGTGCGATGCACAACCGGAACGAAAAAATAAATGAACTGGAGAGAGGGTACAGTAACTACACAATTTGCTTTTAATAACTCATCTAATCAAATGACCGGCAACAAAAGCGCGCGCACACAGAGGTTTTCAAACATCTCTATGGAGCTTGGTCCCACCCCCCGTTCGTGTCACGTGTCACTCACGCGCGGCGCGCTCACGGGACGATCGTGCACCACTCCCCAGCTGCGACACAACACCCGTAACAATGCCCACCTGTCTCCTGCGCTCTGCGTCCAATCACAGCTCCCGCGGGGCCACACCTCCGTTCCGCCTCTCACTTTCATTGCTCCAGTCCTCCTATTTAATCTCTGCTTGCTCAGTTACACATTGCTGAGCATAGACCATAGTAGCCTTGTGTTCCTACATTCCTGCTTTGCCTTGTGCCTTGCCTCTCTTGCTTTCAGTTTGACCTCATGTGTACCGACACGGCTAGACTCTTGGACGCTCTCTGTATAACGACCCCAGCTTGCCCTCGACTACCTGCATCTCTCCATCCCTGACCACGGATATAGGACATTCTTTTAACCCACCAGCTCCAACCCTCGACCTCGGCACAACGGACATCTACCGTTACTGGCTCCTCCCCATGACCGCGGCAAGTATCTGGACTACCCTCTCTCTCCAACCCCGACCCGGCTACGCTGACAATCCAGGCGTGCCTCCACTGCTGTGGGTGCGCAGTTTCTACTTTCCCACCTCAGTACCGGGGGTCCGCCTTGTTCGTGGTGAGTGCAAGGGTCACAATTAGAGAGGGTTGGGGTTCCTTACAATGCATCTGATCTCAGACGCGCTATTAGAGAGGGTTGGGGCTCCTTTGAATGCATCTGATCTCAGACGCGCTATTAGAGAAAGTTGGGATTCCTTACAATGCAGATTTCAGACGCGCTGTTAGAGAGGGTTGGGGCTCCTTACAATGTATTTGATCAATGCATTGTAAGGAACCCCAACCCTCTCTAGTGTGTATTTGTGAACTGTAAGGTGCTTGACTAATACACTGGAAGAATATCATTGTTTTCGATTAAAAATATCAAAGAATGTGTTACTTTAACGAGCGCTTTCTCTTTTTTTGAATCTCCAATATACTATTTGCCAAGTGGGACTGATGAAATCACCAAAAACTACTGTAGCAGGTCCCCTTTGGTTGTCAATACGTTACTTTGAAGTGGAAGGGAGAGACCTACTGAGGCCAATATACTAAGCATCGCAAACTGAGCGGGGGGAGGGGTGGAGGGTTTCGGCGCATGTCAAACTTCAATTGCACTCGTGTACTAAGTTCAAATTTCTCCCTCTGCGCCCAGCCCCAAAATACTGTTTAGCGCACAGAAATGGATTGCACTTGGTGTATAAAAGTCAATGGTACATACTAATATCTATATAAATATATACAGTGTTCGACAAATCACCCAAAAATCTACTCGCCCAACCAAAAAATCTACTCGCCACCTAGTCCCGCCCCCAACCCCGCCCCTAGTCCCGCCCCCAACCCCGCCCCCAACCCCGCTTTAAAATAAAACATATGAATAAAATCCATTTAAATGACAAATATATTTATTGTATTACATTATACTACAATTAGCCCTTGTTACGTGTGTGTGTGTGTGTGTGTCTGTGTAAACGTCGATCTAGAAATAAAAGCCAGGTGTGAATGACTAGTTTCCTGCACCCCTTAATCAGTGTCTGGATGCCCCCGCTTCACAATATCTAAAGCAGAACCCCCATTCACCTGCGCTCCGGCGTCATGATGTCACGTTGCCCTAGTAACGTGATGTCACATGACCTCACAGCGTCATTTTGATGCCGCGTTGCCATGGCGACGCAGGAAGGAAGCCGCCGGAGCCTAGGTAAGTGAAGGTTTACAGAGGCCCTGCAGCTCCCCCGGCACTTAATTTAAGTGCCTTCGGGAAGCGCGCGGGGCCTCTGTAAACCCCACGCCCCCCAGACGGCAGTCTTGCGCCCCGCGTGGGGGTCGCGCCCCCCAGTTTGCGCACCGCTGTTCTAGAAATCCAATCTGATAAGGCTCTTTCTGCACGCTTTTGCACAACTCCCAGCTACTAGAATATCCCCCTGTGTCTATCCAAGAGGAGGTTTTAGTGTACTGACAAAAAACATCCCAAAATAAATTGTAATTAAGGCTGCGAGGTGTCACTGTATATAGAACATAGATCCAGTAGCACTCTCATTGTAAAAGACTCATCTCTATCCCCCCACAAATAAGCAGGGGGACCCATTCAAAGCCCATAATGTGTATGTCTGAAGCATTAAAGCAAAGTGCAGTGCTGTACCAAAGTAGTAGTTTAGTTTAGACTGCCCTTGAATGGAGTTGAACACTTCCCCAGTGCTGGAATTAGACATAAAAGGTCTATGCAGCAACATAGAGTAGTTGTGTTTAGACGCATGGCTCTATTTTTTGGAGCAGAGCCGCAGCATATATACTGTAAGAACAGTTTCTTACTTCTGACGCGGTATGTTAGACTTATGGCACTTCAGATATGGAGGATTGTTTTGGGCAAATAAAAGGTTAAAAAAAAGTATCAGAGAAATGCAACTTGTGACGCATCTCATTTTAATCTGTGCACCATGTAACTGCCCCCAACTCATCCTACTCACTCTCCCCAAGGTGCAAATTGGGGCAGAGACGCAGAATGTGATACATCTGATTATAATCTGTGCACCATGTAACTCCCCCCAACTCCTTCTACTGACTCTCCCCAAGGTGCAAGCTGGGGCAGAGACGCAGACTGTGATACATCTCATTATAATCTGTGTGCCATGTAACTCCTCCCCAACTCCTCCTACTGACTCTCCCCAAGGTGCATGCTGGGGCAGAGACGCAGACTGTGATACATCTCATTATAATCTGTGATACTTTATCTTGCCATGAAGTCAATGCATTTGAACCCAGTGATACAGTATGTTGATCCCACTGCTGTCAGTGGCACTGTCCATATGTGTACTTGTGTCACCCAATGTATGTAATACAATGTATCACAGTAGCTGTGATTTTTATGACTGCTACTCAAGTTAACCACTTCTCAACCACTTGAAATTAAATGTCAACAGTAGCTGATTTCTCTATTATGACATCACGAGACAGTATCATTGAGCCTCCTAGGAGATGCCAGCAGCAGTGTTCTGTAATGACATCATGGAATCGCCTTAGAGACTGAGATAAATACACAAATGTAAACTTGTTTGTGCGTGACTTGAATTAGTTCCCCAAGGAAACCGTTAGTTTTGTGGACATCTCAGAGATAGGAAAAGAGTGGCGCTGTACAGAGAGACTAATTATCTCCACCGTAACTCTGTATCATGGCAGGTAGGAAGCAACGTGACCTTTACATACCCAAAAAGAAATGGATAATATCTATATTTCTGAACTGTTTACTTTCACAATGTTTTATGGGGTACAGAACAGATAACATGACTCCTATCAATGGATGGGAGAAAGAAGACGGATGGGGTGGGGGGCGGGGGGGAGGGACGGAGGTAGACAACACCCAGGGGGGTTAGGTACCTGGCCTTAATTGGATAATATTTTTTTTTATAAATGTCAAAACTGATTTATTATAGATACATACACACATATTTGTTTTATTGTATTTACTTTTATATCTGGCTTGTAATTCAAAATCTTAAATGATTTGAACAGTAATGTATAGAAAAGAACACATGTACTGTATACATAAATGTCAAAGCGGCAAACGTCTATGGGATCTATGGGATAGTAAAAAAAGACACAGGAACCTTAGTGTATACAGTAGGATTAGTTATGTATAAGGCATGCTTTTTCCTTGCCCTAAGTTTAGGTCAATAACTATTGGACCAATTCTACACCGTGGGGTGTAATGTTCGACTACTTTCAGCCATATCCTTAAATTATTGTCTACAGCAGTGTTTTTCAACCACGGATCCTAGGAACCCTAGGATTCCCCGGGCATCCCTAAAGGGTTCGCTGTAATTTTTAGGTCATTTTAAAATTGTACTTAATACAGAAGAATTTACAGTACAATGCATCTTATCTCAAACGCGCTATTGGAGAGGGTTGGGGTTCCTTACAATGCATCTGATCTCAGACGCGCTATTAGAGAGGGTTGGGGCTCCTTACAATGCATCTGATCTCAGAAGCGCTATTAGAGAGGATTGGGGTTCCTCACACTTCATCTGATCTCAGACGCACTATTAGATAGGGTTGGGGTATATTACAATGCATCTCATCTTAGACTCGTTGTTAGAGAGGGTTGGGGTCCCTCAGAATTTCACATATGGTTCCTTAACCAAAAAAAGGTTGGAAACCACTACTCTACAGTAATACAAAGGCCCCAAAAAAGACAAAGCCACAAAACGAGGGCAGAATCTGCCACTTGATTTACAGATATAGCTGACCTGAGTGCTCCTCCAGATACCTCAATATACCAGACGTCTCAGAATACCACACCATAATATTACCACAAAATACTACAGTAGGAACAGGCAATTTTTATGTTTTTATTTTTATTTTTAAAGATCCAGTTCCGAAAGCTATGGTACATCTATATTTGTCATTGTGTTCATAGGTGGACATGAAAGCAGGTGATGGACTGCACAAGTTTTATATGCCAGTTGCCACTTTGTGTTGAAAACTACCTAGAAATAGTTTTCTGTCTGTGTTACATCCCAACACATCATATATGTATATGTATATGTATAAATATATATCTATATATATATTTATAGATTAAACCCCATATATTGAGCTAAAATGTACGGGTGCTCTGGTGTTTCAATACATAGCAATGCTATAGAAGGCAATCATGGAGCTTGCTTAAAAATGTATTTAAATATTGAAACTTCTGACCACTATTGATCAGAGTAGTGGTATGTAACATTGATAATCAAATAAATGTGTTTTCCCAGCAAGCCATTATCCCTGTTAGTGCTTGCTATTCATAACAAAACAAAGACCACCAAAAACTTTATTCAAAACCAGAACCAAAACCCCAAATATTTTAAAGGCAAAATAAAAATACCAAGCCAAGTGAGCATCTCTATGTATTTCATATGTATTTGATATCAAGAATATCTTTTAGCAGGTCTGTTAAAGCAGTCCTAACCCCCCAAAGTCAGGCTTTCAGGATATCCCAGCTTCAGCGGAGGTGGCTCAATCCGTCCCTGCTTCAGCACAGCTCGCTCAATCAGTCCCTGCTTCAGCACAGGTGACTCAATCAGAGGCTGATTGAGTGATTGGGCCACCTGTGCTAAAGCTGGAATATCCTGAAAAGTTGACCTATTGTGGGGGGTTTGATGACTGGAGTTGAGTCCCCGTGTGTTAAAGAAATGTGCCTTGATTGTGCTTTTCTGGCCCTTCACTTTTACCTTTCTTCCTTACAGATCAGTTTTTAAATTCCTCTGCTGTGAACCCTCCACCGACCTGCAGTGCTCCTGCAGTCACCACTGCTTACCCTTCATGGAGCAACAGCTTCCACCCAGTAGGGAGGAATACAGAAGTCTACAGACATGGGGCCCAAGGCATGATTTTGCAACAAGGGTCTGCAGGAACACCAATGTATCTACAGCAGATCCCACAGGCAACAAGCGCTTACCCTCGTGTATCGGACATGAACGGAGGATTCTACCACACTGCTACAGGAGGATACACAGGATTTGCAGGACAGGTTAGGGGAGAAGCCACAACGCAGCCTGTTACTTTCCGTCCCAACACACATTTGGAAAGACGTGCTACAATAGGGCCTTGTATAATGGCCACCCAGTATGCACAACTTCAGCAGCCACCATTCATACCCCTTAGAGGAATGCAGACCTTACAAGGTGAGATATGGAGAATCTTTACTAATCATTGTTCAAAATCTTCTCCTTGACCGATACCATTACCTGTTATAAAGATCTTTAATTACGGTCATTCGCCACTGTAGTGTTACAAATATATAGAACTCTACAGTATGTAGTCCTCGCCAGTACTGAAGGGATTAAGCATGTGTTTGCTTTTCTTCCTTTGTGTTATTATGTACAATGTGTTGGTATTTATGATAATTGATTATTTCTCCTTTTTGATTTTGTTACAGTGTGTCAGACCTCGCTTGGAGCCCAACATATTTCCCAGGCCAGTTTAATTACACAAGGAGCAGTTCAGCTTGCTGCTAATGAAAAAAGTGAACCACCTCTAATGTACCCAACTCAACCAGCTCGGAAGCTGAGCCACCTCTCAAAGTTACATATTGATGTGCAAAGCAACAAAGAGTTATATGTGCCAGTGTGGAAAAGGGGTGGGTTAAAAGATATGGCGAAGAGATCTTCAGAGGTGAAGGCCCCCTCACATATTGCTCAGAAGGTTCGTAATAACGTGCTGAGTTCAGTGAAGACTGAGTGTCCGTCAAAGTCTGAGGGGGTACCAAAGTGCTCCACAGTGGAAACAAAGAAGAAAAAGATCCTTTATTCAGCTGCAAAGGATCAAGTCCCTCAAACTGCACTGCAAAAGAAGGTAAAACCAATGTCAAAGCCAGTAAATCATTCTTCTGCTCCTATACCAGGGAAGTCACCCCATGGCCCACAATCTGGTGACGAGGCTGTTCTGTTAAAAAAGATGAAACGTGTTTGTCTCTCAGGTGCCCACATTTCCAATAAGGTATCTGAAAAGATGCAGCAAAGCCGTGAAGGTACAATGGATGCAAAGACACCTGCTGTTACTCATATTAATCCTAAACTGAAGAAAACTCAGGAGATAGGGATCAAACGTAAAGATGCAAAAACTCCTGCAGTTACTCATAGTCCTGAGCGGAAGACACCTCAGGAGATGGGGATCAAATGTAAAGATGCAAAGTCTCCTGCAGTTACTCATAGTCCTGAGCGGAAGACACCTCAAGAGATGGGGATCAAACGTAAACAGAACAGCAATATTAAGCAGCTAGTGAAGAAAACAAAGAACCAGACCAGCGTTTTCAGTTTTGAGCAAGCGCTGGCTTGTGGTACTGATAATAACCCCAAAGCTCTCAAAAGAAAAAGTGCTAATCAGCCTGGAGTGAATTCAGAAGTTCTTGGGAAGGGCAAGAAGTCATTGGAACCTTCTGAACAAGGAAAGGTGAAAGCCCATCACAGCAACCTCAGCCTCCAAATGATTAACTCTGTTCAAGTATTTCACCCATTGGGTAAAAAAGCAGGTCCCACAGGTCCAGGGGCACCCGCAGAATCCATTACACTTGGAAATAAGCTTGGACCAATGCAAGGACGCCAAAGCCAGACTTCTGCTTCTCATGTTCAGTGGTCTCTTACTGATGCGATTAAAAGGTTCATGGCCAAAAAACAGGACAGTATTTCTGGAATTAAAGGTGTCGGTATTAATGCCAGGCCTAGGCTATTTAAAATACATGAGTACACAAGACCTGACATTAAAACCAGTGAAATCAAACAACATGGGGAAAACAAAGCTTCAGTTATAGAGAATACCAAACACTTCCCAGTGATATCCATAGAACAGGAAGCTGCAGTAAGATGCATTGAAAAGGTGAGCCAAACCACTATCCCCATTCCAGCTCCTGGCATTAAAACCAGTGAAATCAAACAACGTGGGGAAAACAAAGCTTCAGTTATAGAGAATCCCAAACACTTCCCAGTGATATCCATAGAACGGAAAGCTGCAGTGACATGCATTAAAAAGGTCAGCCAAACCACTATCCCCATTCAAGCTCCTTTCAACCAGAAGCACCAGCTTTCTAACCTGCAGCTTCCTATCAATGTACCCAGCAGAGTGGACAACTTCACTCCATCCTTCTGTCAACAGCCTCTCCAAGAGCTTGAGGTTTCCATACCTATTCCACCAGAACAGAGAGAGGAGAGAGAGGCTATGAAAAGGAAATCACAACTGGAGAGGGAGTAAGCCTGTCAACATACCTCCAAGGGGAGGCTACAGTGCTTTGTTCAGAGGCAGAAGGATCATAACATCTCTAAACGTTACAGATACCCACCATCCAGACTTATTTCCCCCATGAGATACTTAAGCCCTAAAAAAACAAAAAAAAACCCTGACTAATCTGTAACTGATGCCAAGCTCTGTGACTATCTGTAAATAAGATTTATATTTATAAGTCAGTTTGTAACATATTTTACTAAGAATATATTTAAAACTCTTCAATAAAATGTATCTATTTTCAATTGAACTCTTTATTTACTAAAGAAACTATTTACAAATGCCAAGGGTTATTGAAATTCTGCAAATTAACTTTAGATTACCCTCTTGATGATACGAGAGAGAGAGAGAGAGAGAGAGAGAGAGAGAGAGAGAGAGAGAGAGAGAGAGAGAGAGAGAGAGAGAGAGAGATAAGTAAGTCGGACCCCACTTATGAGAGAGAAACAGATAAATATTTAACTATATGCTTTGTCATGTTGTATGTTGTATGTATGTATGTACTGTATGTCTTTATTTATATAGCGCCATTTATGTAGAAAGCGCTTCACTGCAGTAATACACGTGACAATCATATAAATAATACAAATAACAGATCATGGGAATAAGTGCTTCAGACATAAAAGTAACATTTAGGAAAAGGAGTCCCTGCTCTGAAGAGCTTACAATCTAATTGGTAGGTAGAACATACAGAGACAGTAGGACGGCGTTCTGGTAAGTGCGTCTGCAATGGGCCAAGCTTTTTGTATGCGGTCTATAGTATCAGCCTCGGAGCTACTCACATGCTTCTTTAAGCAGATGTGTTAGAATGTGGGTCTTAAAGGTGGATAGAGAAGGTGCTAGTCGGGTATTGATGGGAAGGGCACTCCAGAGGTGAGGGCAGTCAGTGAGAAAGGTTTAAGGCGAGAGAGGGCTTTAGATACAAAAGGGGTAGATAGAAGACATCATTGGGCGGATCGCAAGAGTCGGGATGGTGCATAGCGAGAAATTAGAGCTGAGCTGTAAGGAGGGGCAGAAGAGTGTAAAGCTTTAAAAGTGAGGAGGAGAATTGAGTGTGAGATACGGGATTTGATAGGAAGCCAGGAGAGGGATTTCAGCAGGGGAGACGCTGAGACAGATTTAGGAAAGAGTAGAGTGATTCTGGCAGCAGCGTTTAGGATAGATTGTAGGGGAGACAGGTGAGAGGCAGTAAGACCGGACAGCAGACGGTTCCAGTATTTGAGATGGTAGAGAATGAGGGTCTGTGTCAGAGTTTTAGCTGTCGAGCAACAGTGGAAGGGTGTATCTTGCGGAAGAAAAAACGACAGGTTTAGCTACCTTTTGAATGTGAGAGAGGAGTCTGTGACCCCCAGGGCAGCGTGCTTGGGCTACTGCATGTATAGTAGTTCTTCCAACAGTAATGTGGAAGGTGGTAGTAGGGACAGGTTTGGCATGAAATATAAGGAGTTCTGTTTTTGACATGTTAAATTTAAGTCGGCGGAGGATCATGTTGCATTGGGCTTCTCTTCCTTGTGTTTATACTGTACAATGTCAC
This sequence comes from Ascaphus truei, assembly GCF_040206685.1. Classification (NCBI taxonomy): domain Eukaryota; kingdom Metazoa; phylum Chordata; class Amphibia; order Anura; family Ascaphidae; genus Ascaphus; species Ascaphus truei. The sequence continues at coordinate 46,788 of NW_027453852.1, read as the reverse complement.
ATACCCAGTAGCACTCCTTAAGACAAATATATATGGTGAGGTGGGTCTGGGGTTGAGTTTACATGGGTTTGTGTGCGCAGATTTAAATTGTTTGGAGGTCTGTGACTCCTCCCCGTTTCCAAACTTACTCTGCCCACCTTTAAAGCAGCAGTCCAAGCTGTCGTTTAAAAAAAAAAAATCCCTTTGATATGTGCATCAATACAATCCACACATTGATAAGTAATTAGCTAAGTTGCGATTGATCGGTGAAGATTCGGCTCGGGGGTTGACTAAATGGTTGCCAGTGCAGCAGAAGAGGACCAAAAATGCAAAGTTCTCTGGGGTGATCATGTGACCAGGCAGTCACTGGATACAATTGAGTTTTGCACAGCTAGGGAGAGGGCAGTGTTCAAAAAAAGGGGGGGGGGGGTTGCCAGAGCCTGTTTCAAAATAGGAAGGGGATGTGACTTTGTAAATGGTTGCTATAGAAACAAAAAATGATTGTTACATTATGATACATTAAAATTTTAATTCAGAGTTGTTTAAAAAAAAGTACTACTACTAGTAGCATTATACTAAAAAATAATACAGATGCACAGTAATACCCTCTATAGATATACCAAGAATTGTTAAGTGTGAGTGTGTGTGTGAGTTTATGACATGTGGAAGGAAGGTGGAGGGGTGAGAGTCATGGCGAGGGGAGGGGGGTGAAGGAGAGACATGGTGAGGGGAGGGGGGTGAAAGAGACATGGCGAGGGGAGGAGGGTGAAAGAGAGACATAGGTAGGGGGTGATATAGAGACATGGGAATGGGTTTAAAAGAGAGACATGGGGAGGGGTGAAAGAGACATGGGGAGTGGGTGAAAGAGACATGGGGAGTGGGTGAAAGAGTCATGGGGAGCGGCGGTGAAGAGACATGGGAACAGGGGTAAAGAGACATGGGGAGCAGGGGTGAAGAGACATGGGAGCAGGGGTGAAGAGACATTGGGAGGGGAGGGTGAAAGAGACATGGGGAGGTGATCGAGAGACATTTAGAGGGGGGGTGATAGAGAGACATTTGGAGGGGGGGGATGATAGAGAAACACGGGGAGGGGGTGCAAGAGACATAGAGAGGGGGGTGAAAGAGAGCCATGGGGTGGGGCGTGAAAAAGAGACATGGGGAGAGGGGTGAAAGAGACATGGGGAGGGAGGCGATAGAGAGACATGGGGGGATGAAAGAGACATGGGGAGGGGGGGTGAAAGAAAGCCATGGGGAGGGTGGGTCCATGATCCTCAGTTGCTGGAAGAGTGGGCCCGGGTGAGTAGTTTTTTCTTCTTCACAGGTCCGGGAGATGTTGATCAGACGGCTTCTTAGGGTCAAATAAGACATGACAGACCTTATATAAGGCCTGTGACATCACATTTGACTGACAAATGATATATCCACCAATCTAATTGGTGGATGTACCATGTGATGGCTTCCATTTTATTTTTTGGCAGAAATGACATCATCTTAAGTGATTGGATAATAAAGGAACTATTGGATCTCAATATAAATGTAGAAAATATGCAGGGCCAAAGCTATGACAATGCTGCAAATATGCGGGGAAAGCATAATGGAGTTCAAAGACATATTGAACATGAACCCACGTGCGTTTTATGTACCATGTAGTTCTCATTATTTGAACCTAGTGGTTAACAACACTGCCAAACCCAATATAGGTGCCATTTAATTTTTGGGCTTAATTCAACCGTTGTATAATTTCTTCCCCAGGTCCACCAACAGATAAATCATTCTTTTAAAATCCTTACCCAATTTAACACTAAAGAGAGTCTGTGAAACATGTTGGGAGCCTCGTATTGATGCAGTTAGACCAATTCGATACCACCTGGGAGCGCTCTATGTTGCATTAGTGTATATTAAAGATGTGACATTTAAAAGTGAACATCATGGCCCCCAGAGTAGAGCTGTTGCGTACACTCTCGCAAAATGTATTTGTGACTATAAATTCATATGTTGTGTAATATTTTGGTATGACATATTAAGTACAATCAATCCAGTGAACAAGCAGTCTATAAACTATGACAAAAACAAGTCCAAAGACCAAATCTGGGGCTCCAAAAAACAATCCCAACAGTAGATTTTGGGCCCTGTTTGTTTAAATCAAAAACACTACAGTAATGTCCAAGCCTTTGTCTCATAAATAGAGAGGTATCCTTACCAACTCCACTTATAAATGGTGTAAATGATCAGTCTAGGGGTTTACAGTATATACATGTAGAAAAGATGGCGCCTAGCTGGTTCTGCTCTGTTATTGAGCTATCACAAATCAGCTGTAAATGTTCACATGGAATGGCACCTAGTTAACTTTTTAAATCAATAACTGTAGACTTGCTAGTCGGCCAATATCATAGACTCTATCCTCAATAATAACAAAGTTCATTACAAGCGACTCTACGGAAAAACTCTTCGCCAGGCCATTTTGGATGACACCAAAGGAGATTATGAAACCAAAGGGTGCATCAGTTCAATCCTGCTCCTGTGGGTTGCTGCAGGGCACCTTTTGGTGTGTTGTTCGCTAGGGAGATAGTACAAAGTGAAAAATGTGCGATGCACAACCGGAACGAAAAAATAAATGAACTGGAGAGAGTGTACAGTAACTACACAATTTGCTTTTAATAACTCATCTAATCAAATGACCGGCAACAAAAGCGCGCGCACACAGAGGTTTTCAAACATCTCTATGGAGCTTGGTCCCACCCCCCGTTCGTGTCACGTGTCACTCACGCGCGGCGCGCTCACGGGACGATCGTGCACCACTCCCCAGCTGCGACACAACACCCGTAACAATGCCCACCTGTCTCCTGCGCTCTGCGTCCAATCACAGCTCCCGCGGGGCCACACCTCCGTTCCGCCTCTCACTTTCATTGCTCCAGTCCTCCTATTTAATCTCTGCTTGCTCAGTTACACATTGCTGAGCATAGACCATAGTAGCCTTGTGTTCCTACATTCCTGCTTTGCCTTGCGCCTTGCCTCTCTTGCTTTCAGTTTGACCTCATGTGTACCGACACGGCTAGACTCTTGGACGCTCTCTGTATAACGACCCCAGCTTGCCCTCGACTACCTGCATCTCTCCATCCCTGACCACGGATATAGGACATTCTTTTAACCCACCAGCTCCAACCCTCGACCTCGGCACAACGGACATCTACCGTTACTGGCTCCTCCCCATGACCGCGGCAAGTATCTGGACTACCCTCTCTCTCCAACCCCGACCCGGCTACGCTGACAATCCAGGCGTGCCTCCACTGCTGTGGGTGCGCAGTTTCTACTTTCCCACCTCAGTACCGGGGGTCCGCCTTGTTCGTGGTGAGTGCAAGGGTCACAATTAGAGAGGGTTGGGGTTCCTTACAATGCATCTGATCTCAGACGCGCTATTAGAGAGGGTTGGGGCTCCTTTGAATGCATCTGATCTCAGACGCGCTATTAGAGAAAGTTGGGATTCCTTACAATGCAGATTTCAGACGAGCTGTTAGAGAGGGTTGGGGCTCCTTACAATGTATTTGATCAATGCATTGTAAGGAACCCCAACCCTCTCTAGTGTGTATTTGTGAACTGTAAGGTGCTTGACTAATACACTGGAAGAATATCATTGTTTTCGATTAAAAATATCAAAGAATGTGTTACTTTAACGAGCGCTTTCTCTTTTTTTGAATCTCCAATATACTATTTGCCAAGTGGGACTGATGAAATCACCAAAAACTACTGTAGCAGGTCCCCTTTGGTTGTCAATACGTTACTTTGAAGTGGAAGGGAGAGACCTACTGAGGCCAATATACTAAGCATCGCAAACTGAGCGGGGGGAGGGGTGGAGGGTTTCGGCGCATGTCAAACTTCAATTGCACTCGTGTACTAAGTTCAAATTTCTCCATCTGCGCCCAGCCCCAAAATACTGTTTAGCGCACAGAAATGGATTGCACTTGGTGTATAAAAGTCAATGGTACATACTAATATCTATATAAATATATACAGTGTTCGACAAATCACCCAAAAATCTACTCGCCCAACCAAAAAATCTACTCGCCACCTAGTCCCGCCCCAACCCCGCCCCTAGTCCCGCCCCCAACCCCGCCCACAACCCCACTTTAAAATAAAACATATGAATAAAATCCATTTAAATGACAAATATATTTATTGTATTACATTATACTACAATTAGCCCTTGTTACGTGTGTGTGTGTGTCTGTGTGTCTGTGTAAATGTCGATCTAGAAATAAAAGCCAGGTGTGAATGACTAGTTTCCTGCACCCCTTAATCAGTGTCTGGATGCCCCCGCTTCACAATATCTAAAGCAGAACCCCCATTCACCTGCGCTCCGGCGTCATGACGTCACGTTGCCCTAGTAACGTGACGTCACATGACCTCACAGCGTCATTTTGATGCCGCGTTGCCATGGCGACGCAGGAAGGAAGCCGCCGGAGCCTAGGTAAGTGAAGGTTTACAGAGGCCCTGCAGCTTCCCCGGCACTTAATTTAAGTGCCTTCGGGAAGCGCGCGGGGCCTCTGTAAACCCCACGCCCCCCAGACGGCAGTCTTGCGCCCCGCGTGGGGGTCGCGCCCCCCAGTTTGCGCACCGCTGTTCTAGAAATCCAATCGGATAAGGCTCTTTCTGCACGCTTTTGCACAACTCCCAGCTACTAGAATATCCCCCTGTGTCTATCCAAGAGGAGGTTTTAGTGTACTGACAAAAAACATCCCAAAATAAATTGTAATTAAGGCTGCGAGGTGTCACTGTATATAGAACATAGATCCAGTAGCACTCTCATTGTAAAAGACTCATCTCTATCCCCCCACAAATAAGCAGGGGGACCCATTCAAAGCCCATAATGTGTATGTCTGAAGCATTAAAGCAAAGTGCAGTGCTGTACCAAAGTAGTAGTTTAGTTTAGACTGCCCTTGAATGGAGTTGAACACTTCCCCAGTGCTGGAATTAGACATAAAAGGTCTATGCAGCAACATAGAGTAGTTGTGTTTAGACGCATGGCTCTATTTTTTGGAGCAGAGCCGCAGCATATATACTGTAAGAACAGTTTCTTACTTCTGACGCGGTATGTTAGACTTATGGCACTTCAGATATGGAGGATTGTTTTGGGCAAATAAAAGGTTAAAAAAAAGTATCAGAGAAATGCAACTTGTGACGCATCTCATTTTAATCTGTGCACCATGTAACTGCCCCCAACTCATCCTACTCACTCTCCCCAAGGTGCAAATTGGGGCAGAGACGCAGAATGTGATACATCTGATTATAATCTGTGCACCATGTAACTCCCCCCAACTCCTTCTACTGACTCTCCCCAAGGTGCAAGCTGGGGCAGAGACGCAGACTGTGATACATCTCATTATAATCTGTGTGCCATGTAACTCCTCCCCAACTCCTCCTACTGACTCTCCCCAAGGTGCATGCTGGGGCAGAGACGCAGACTGTGATACATCTCATTATAATCTGTGATACTTTATCTTGCCATGAAGTCAATGCATTTGAACCCAGTGATACAGTATGTTGATCCCACTGCTGTCAGTGGCACTGTCCATATGTGTACTTGTGTCACCCAATGTATGTAATACAATGTATCACAGTAGCTGTGATTTTTATGACTGCTACTTAAGTTAACCACTTCTCAACCACTTGAAATTAAATGTCAACAGTAGCTGATTTCTCTATTATGACATCACGAGACAGTATCATTGAGCCTCCTAGGAGATGCCAGCAGCAGTGTTCTGTAATGACATCATGGAATCGCCTTAGAGACTGAGATAAATACACAAATGTAAACTTGTTTGTGCGTGACTTGAATTAGTTCCCGAAGGAAACCGTTAGTTTTGTGGACATCTCAGAGATAGGAAAAGAGTGGCGCTGTACAGAGAGACTAATTATCTCCACCGTAACTCTGTATCATGGCAGGTAGGAAGCAAAGTGACCTTTACATACCCAAAAAGAAATGGATAATATCTATATTTCTGAACTGTTTACTTTCACAATGTTTTATGGGGTACAGAACAGATAACATGACTCCTATCAATGGATGGGAGAAAGAAGACGGATGGGGTGGGGGGCGGGGGGGAGGGACGGAGGTAGACAACACCCAGGGGGGTTAGGTACCTGGCCTTAATTGGATAATATTTTTTTTTATAAATGTCAAAACTGATTTATTATAGATACATACACACATATTTGTTTTATTGTATTTACTTTTATATCTGGCTTGTAATTCAAAATCTTAAATGATTTGAACAGTAATGTATAGAAAAGAACACATGTACTGTATACATAAATGTCAAAGCGGCAAACGTCTATGGGATCTATGGGATAGTAAAAAAAGACACAGGAACCTTAGTGTATACAGTAGGATTAGTTATGTATAAGGCATGCTTTTTCCTTGCCCTAAGTTTAGGTCAATAACTATTGGACCAATTCTACACCGTGGGGTGTAATGTTCGACTACTTTCAGCCATATCCTTAAATTATTGTCTACAGCAGTGTTTTTCAACCACGGATCCTAGGAACCCTAGGATTCCCCGGGCATCCCTAAAGGGTTCGCTGTAATTTTTAGGTCATTTTAAAATTGTACTTAATACAGAAGAATTTACAGTACAATGCATCTTATCTCAAACGCGCTATTGGAGAGGGTTGGGGTTCCTTACAATGCATCTGATCTCAGACGCGCTATTAGAGAGGGTTGGGGCTCCTTACAATGCATCTGATCTCAGAAGCGCTATTAGAGAGGATTGGGGTTCCTCACACTTCATCTGATCTCAGACGCACTATTAGATAGGGTTGGGGTATATTACAATGCATCTCATCTTAGACTCGTTGTTAGAGAGGGTTGGGGTCCCTCAGAATTTCACATATGGTTCCTTAACCAAAAAAAGGTTGGAAACCACTACTCTACAGTAATACAAAGGCCCCAAAAAAGACAAAGCCACAAAACGAGGGCAGAATCTGCCACTTGATTTACAGATATAGCTGACCTGAGTGCTCCTCCAGATACCTCAATATACCAGACGTCTCAGAATACCACACCATAATATTACCACAAAATACTACAGTAGGAACAGGACATTTTTATGTTTTTATTTTTATTTTTAAAGATCCAGTTCCGAAAGCTATGGTACATCTATATTTGTCATTGTGTTCATAGGTGGACATGAAAGCAGGTGATGGACTGCACAAGTTTTATATGCCAGTTGCCACTTTGTGTTGAAAACTACCTAGAAATAGTTTTCTGTCTGTGTTACATCCCAACACATCATATATGTATATGTATATGTATAAATATATATCTATATATATATTTATAGATTAAACCCCATATATTGAGCTAAAATGTACGGGTGCTCTGGTGTTTCAATACATAGCAATGCTATAGAAGGCAATCATGGAGCTTGCTTAAAAATGTATTTAAATATTGAAACTTCTGACCACTATTGATCAGAGTAGTGGTATGTAACATTGATAATCAAATAAATGTGTTTTCCCAGCAAGCCATTATCCCTGTTAGTGCTTGCTATTCATAACAAAACAAAGACCACCAAAAACTTTATTCAAAACCAGAACCAAAACCCCAAATATTTTAAAGGCAAAATAAAAATACCAAGCCAAGTGAGCATCTCTATGTATTTCATATGTATTTGATATCAAGAATATCTTTTAGCAGGTCTGTTAAAGCAGTCCTAACCCCCCAAAGTCAGGCTTTCAGGATATCCCAGCTTCAGCGGAGGTGGCTCAATCCGTCCCTGCTTCAGCACAGCTCGCTCAATCAGTCCCTGCTTCAGCACAGGTGACTCAATCAGAGGCTGATTGAGTGATTGGGCCACCTGTGCTAAAGCTGGAATATCCTGAAAAGTTGACCTATTGTGGGGGGTTTGATGACTGGAGTTGAGTCCCCGTGTGTTAAAGAAATGTGCCTTGATTGTGCTTTTCTGGCCCTTCACTTTTACCTTTCTTCCTTACAGATCAGTTTTTAAATTCCTCTGCTGTGAACCCTCCACCAACCTGCAGTGCTCCTGCAGTCACCACTGCTTACCCTTCATGGAGCAACAGCTTCCACCCAGTAGGGAGGAATACAGAAGTCTACAGACATGGGGCCCAAGGCATGATTTTGCAACAAGGGTCTGCAGGAACACCAATGTATCTACAGCAGATCCCACAGGCAACACGCGCTTACCCTCGTGTATCGGACATGAACGGAGGATTCTACCACACTGCTACAGGAGGATACACAGGATTTGCAGGACAGGTTAGGGGAGAAGCCACAACGCAGCCTGTTACTTTCCGTCCCAACACACATTTGGAAAGACGTGCTACAATAGGGCCTTGTATAATGGCCACCCAGTATGCACAACTTCAGCAGCCACCATTCATACCCCTTAGAGGAATGCAGACCTTACAAGGTGAGATATGGAGAATCTTTACTAATCATTGTTCAAAATCTTCTCCTTGACCGATACCATTACCTGTTATAAAGATCTTTAATTACGGTCATTCGCCACTGTAGTGTTACAAATATATAGAACTCTACAGTATGTAGTCCTCGCCAATACTGAAGGGATTAAGCATGTGTTTGCTTTTCTTCCTTTGTGTTATTATGTACAATGTGTTGGTATTTATGATAATTGATTATTTCTCCTTTTTGATTTTGTTACAGTGTGTCAGACCTCGCTTGGAGCCCAACATATTTCCCAGGCCAGTTTAATTACACAAGGAGCAGTTCAGCTTGCTGCTAATGAAAAAAGTGAACCACCTCTAATGTACCCAACTCAACCAGCTCGGAAGCTGAGCCACCTCTCAAAGTTACATATTGATGTGCAAAGCAACAAAGAGTTATATGTGCCAGTGTGGAAAAGGGGTGGGTTAAAAGATATGGCGAAGAGATCTTCAGAGGTGAAGGCCCCCTCACATATTGCTCAGAAGGTTCGTAATAACGTGCTGAGTTCAGTGAAGACTGAGTGTCCGTCAAAGTCTGAGGGGGTACCAAAGTGCTCCAAAGTGGAAACAAAGAAGAAAAAGATCCTTTATTCAGCTGCAAAGGATCAAGTCCCTCAAACTGCACTGCAAAAGAAGGTAAAACCAATGTCAAAGCCAGTAAATCATTCTTCTGCTCCTATACCAGGGAAGTCACCCCATGGCCCACAATCTGGTGACGAGGCTGTTCTGTTAAAAAAGATGAAACGTGTTTGTCTCTCAGGTGCCCACATTTCCAATAAGGTATCTGAAAAGATGCTGCAAAGCCGTGAAGGTACAATGGATGCAAAGACACCTGCTGTTACTCATATTAATCCTAAACTGAAGAAAACTCAGGAGATAGGGATCAAACGTAAAGATGCAAAGACTCCTGCAGTTACTCATAGTCCTGAGCGGAAGACACCTCAGGAGATGGGGATCAAACGTAAATATGCAAAAACTCCTGCAGTTACTCATAGTCCTGAGCGGAAGACACCTCAGGAGATGGGGATCAAACTTAAAAATGCAAAGACTCCTGCAGTTACTCATTGTCCTGAGCGGAAGACACCTCAGGAGATCGGGATCAAACGTAAATATGCAAAAACACCTGCTGTTACTCATAGTCCTGAGCGGAAGACACCTCAGGAGATGGGGATCAAATGTAAAGATGCAAAGTCTCCTGCAGTTACTCATAGTCCTGAGCGGAAGACACCTCAAGAGATGGGGATCAAACGTAAACAGAACAGCAATATTAAGCAGCTAGTGAAGAAAACAAAGAACCAGACCAGCGTTTTCAGTTTTGAGCAAGCGCTGGCTTGTGGTACTGATAATAACCCCAAAGCTCTCAAAAGAAAAAGTGCTAATCAGCCTGGAGTGAATTCAGAAGTTCTTGGGAAGGGCAAGAAGTCATTGGAACCTTCTGAACAAGGAAAGGTGAAAGCCCATCACAGCAACCTCAGCCTCCAAATGATTAACTCTGTTCAAGTATTTCACCCATTGGGTAAAAAAGCAGGTCCCACAGGTCCAGGGGCACCCGCAGAATCCATTACACTTGGAAATAAGCTTGGACCAATGCAAGGACGCCAAAGCCAGACTTCTGCTTCTCATGTTCAGTGGTCTCTTACTGATGCGATTAAAAGGTTCATGGCCAAAAAACAGGACAGTATTTCTGGAATTAAAGGTGTCGGTATTAATGCCAGGCCTAGGCTATTTAAAATACATGAGTACACAAGACCTGACATTAAAACCAGTGAAATCAAACAACATGGGGAAAACAAAGCTTCAGTTATAGAGAATACCAAACACTTCCCAGTGATATCCATAGAACAGGAAGCTGCAGTAAGATGCATTGAAAAGGTGAGCCAAACCACTATCCCCATTCCAGCTCCTGGCATTAAAACCAGTGAAATCAAACAACGTGGGGAAAACAAAGCTTCAGTTATAGAGAATCCCAAACACTTCCCAGTGATATCCATAGAACGGAAAGCTGCAGTGACATGCATTAAAAAGGTCAGCCAAACCACTATCCCCATTCAAGCTCCTTTCAACCAGAAGCACCAGCTTTCTAACCTGCAGCTTCCTATCAATGTACCCAGCAGAGTGGACAACTTCACTCCATCCTTCTGTCAACAGCCTCTCCAAGAGCTTGAGGTTTCCATACCTATTCCACCAGAACAGAGAGAGGAGAGAGAGGCTATGAAAAGGAAATCACAACTGGAGAGGGAGTAAGCCTGTCAACATACCTCCAAGGGGAGGCTACAGTGCTTTGTTCAGAGGCAGAAGGATCATAACATCTCTAAACGTTACGGATACCCACCATCCAGACTTATTTCCCCCATGAGATACTTAAGCCCTAAAAAAACAAAAAAAAACCCTGACTAATCTGTAACTGATGCCAAGCTCTGTGACTATCTGTAAATAAGATTTATATTTATAAGTCAGTTTGTAACATATTTTACTAAGAATATATTTAAAACTCTTCAATAAAATGTATCTATTTTCAATTGAACTCTTTATTTACTAAAGAAACTATTTACAAATGCCAAGGGTTATTGAAATTCTGCAAATTAACTTTAGATTACCCTCTTGATGATACGAGAGAGAGAGAGAGAGAGAGAGAGAGAGAGAGAGAGAGAGAGAGAGAGAGAGAGAGAGAGAGAGAGAGAGAGAGAGAGAGAGAGAGAGAGATAAGTAAGTCGGACCCCACTTATGAGAGAGAAACAGATAAATATTTAACTATATGCTTTGTCATGTTGTATGTTGTATGTATGTATGTACTGTATGTCTTTATTTATATAGCGCCATTTATGTAGAAAGCGCTTCACCGCAGTAATACACGTGACAATCATATAAATAATACAAATAACAGATCATGGGAATAAGTGCTTCAGACATAAAAGTAACATTTAGGAAAAGGAGTCCCTGCTCTGAAGAGCTTACAATCTAATTGGTAGGTAGAACATACAGAGACAGTAGGACGGCGTTCTGGTAAGTGCGTCTGCAATGGGCCAAGCTTTTTGTATGCGGTCTATAGTATCAGCCTTGGAGCTACTCACATGCTTCTTTAAGCAGATGTGTTAGAATGTGGGTCTTAAAGGTGGATAGAGAAGGTGCTAGTCGGGTATTGATGGGAAGGGCACTCCAGAGGTGAGGGCAGTCAGTGAGAAAGGTTTAAGGCGAGAGAGGGCTTTAGATACAAAAGGGGTAGATAGAAGACATCATTGGGCGGATCGCAAGAGTCGGGATGGTGCATAGCGAGAAATTAGAGCTGAGCTGTAAGGAGGGGCAGAAGAGTGTAAAGCTTTAAAAGTGAGGAGGAGAATTGAGTGTGAGATACGGGATTTGATAGGAAGCCAGGAGAGGGATTTCAGCAGGGGAGACGCTGAGACAGATTTAGGAAAGAGTAGAGTGATTCTGGCAGCAGCGTTTAGGATAGATTGTAGGGGAGACAGGTGAGAGGCAGTAAGACCGGACAGCAGAAGGTTCCAGTATTTGAGATGGTAGAGAATGAGGGTCTGTGTCAGAGTTTTAGCTGTCGAGCAACAGTGGAAGGGTGTATCTTGCGGAAGAAAAAACGACAGGTTTAGCTACCTTTTGAATGTGAGAGAGGAGTCTGTGACCCCCAGGGCAGCGTGCTTGGGCTACTGCATGTATAGTAGTTCTTCCAACAGTAATGTGGAAGGTGGTAGTAGGGACAGGTTTGGCATGAAATATAAGGAGTTCTGTTTTTGACATGTTAAATTTAAGTCGGCGGAGGATCATGTTGCATTGGGCTTCTCTTCCTTGTGTTTATACTGTACAATGTCACATACCCAGTAGCACTCCTTAAGACAAATATATATGGTGAGGTGGGTCTGGGGTTGAGTTTACATGGGTTTGTGTGCGCAGATTTAAATTGTTTGGAGGTCTGTGACTCCTCCCCGTTTCCAAACTTACTCTGCCCACCTTTAAAGCAGCAGTCCAAGCTGTCGTTTAAAAAAAAAAAATCCCTTTGATATGTGCATCAATACAATCCACACATTGATAAGTAATTAGCTAAGTTGCGATTGATCGGTGAAGATTCGGCTCGGGGGTTGACTAAATGGTTGCCAGTGCAGCAGAAGAGGACCAAAAATGCAAAGTTCTCTGGGGTGATCATGTGACCAGGCAGTCACTGGATACAATTGAGTTTTGCACAGCTAGGGAGAGGGCAGTGTTCAAAAAAAGGGGGGGGGGGTTGCCAGAGCCTGTTTCAAAATAGGAAGGGGATGTGACTTTGTAAATGGTTGCTATAGAAACAAAAAATGATTGTTACATTATGATACATTAAAATTTTAATTCAGAGTTGTTTAAAAAAAAGTACTACTACTAGTAGCATTATACTAAAAAATAATACAGATGCACAGTAATACCCTCTATAGATATACCAAGAATTGTTAAGTGTGAGTGTGTGTGTGAGTTTATGACATGTGGAAGGAAGGTGGAGGGGTGAGAGTCGTGGCGAGGGGAGGGGGGTGAAGGAGAGACATGGCGAGGGGAGGGGGGTGAAAGAGACATGGCGAGGGGAGGAGGGTGAAAGAGAGACATAGGTAGGGGGTGATATAGAGACATGGGAATGGGTTTAAAAGAGAGACATGGGGAGGGGTGAAAGAGACATGGGGAGTGGGTGAAAGAGACATGGGGAGTGGGTGAAAGAGTCATGGGGAGCGGCGGTGAAGAGACATGGGAACAGGGGTAAAGAGACATGGGGAGCAGGGGTGAAGAGACATGGGAGCAGGGGTGAAGAGACATTGGGAGGGGAGGGTGAAAGAGACATGGGGAGGTGATCGAGAGACATTTAGAGGGGGGGTGATAGAGAGACATTTGGAGGGGGGGGATGATAGAGAAACACAGGGAGGGGGTGCAAGAGACATAGAGAGGGGGGTGAAAGAGAGCCATGGGGTGGGGCGTGAAAAAGAGACATGGGGAGAGGGGTGAAAGAGACATGGGGAGGGAGGCGATAGAGAGACATGGGGGGATGAAAGAGACATGGGGAGGGGGGGTGAAAGAAAGCCATGGGGAGGGTGGGTCCATGATCCTCAGTTGCTGGAAGAGTGGGCCCGGGTGAGTAGTTTTTTCTTCTTCACAGGTCCGGGAGATGTTGATCAGACGGCTTCTTAGGGTCAAATAAGACATGACAGACCTTATATAAGGCCTGTGACATCACATTTGACTGACAAATGATATATCCACCAATCTAATTGGTGGATGTACCATGTGATGGCTTCCATTTTATTTTTTGGCAGAAATGACATCATCTTAAGTGATTGGATAATAAAGGAACTATTGGATCTCAATATAAATGTAGAAAATATGCAGGGCCAAAGCTATGACAATGCTGCAAATATGCGGGGAAAGCATAATGGAGTTCAAAGACATGTTGAACATGAACCCACGTGCGTTTTATGTACCATGTAGTTCTCATTATTTGAACCTAGTGGTTAACAACACTGCCAAACCCAATATAGGTGCCATTTAATTTTTGGGCTTAATTCAACCGTTGTATAATTTCTTCCCCAGGTCCACCAACAGATAAATCATTCTTTTAAAATCCTTACCCAATTTAACACTAAAGAGAGTCTGTGAAACATGTTGGGAGCCTCGTATTGATGCAGTTAGACCAATTCGATACCACCTGGGAGCGCTCTATGTTGCATTAGTGTATATTAAAGAAGATGTGACATTTAAAAGTGAACATCATGGCCCCCAGAGTAGAGCTGTTGCGTACACTCTCGCAAAATGTATTTGTGACTATAAATTCATATGTTGTGTAATATTTTGGTATGACATATTAAGTACAATCAATCCAGTGAACAAGCAGTCTATAAACTATGACAAAAACAAGTCCAAAGACCAAATCTGGGGCTCCAAAAAACAATCCCAACAGTAGATTTTGGGCCCTGTTTGTTTAAATCAAAAACACTACAGTAATGTCCAAGCCTTTGTCTCATAAATAGAGAGGTATCCTTACCAACTCCACTTATAAATGGTGTAAATGATCAGTCTAGGGGTTTACAGTATATACATGTAGAAAAGATGGCGCCTAGCTGGTTCTGCTCTGTTATTGAGCTATCACAAATCAGCTGTAAATGTTCACATGGAATGGCACCTAGTTAACTTTTTAAATCAATAACTGTAGACTTGCTAGTCGGCCAATATCATAGACTCTATCCTCAATAATAACAAAGTTCATTACAAGCGACTCTACGGAAAAACTCTTCGCCAGGCCATTTTGGATGACACCAAAGGAGATTATGAAACCAAAGGGTGCATCAGTTCAATCCTGCTCCTGTGGGTTGCTGCAGGGCACCTTTTGGTGTGTTGTTCGCTAGGGAGATAGTACAAAGTGAAAAATGTGCGATGCACAACCGGAACGAAAAAATAAATGAACTGGAGAGAGTGTACAGTAACTACACAATTTGCTTTTAATAACTCATCTAATCAAATGACCGGCAACAAAAGCGCGCGCACACAGAGGTTTTCAAACATCTCTATGGAGCTTGGTCCCACCCCCCGTTCGTGTCACGTGTCACTCACGCGCGGTGCGCTCACGGGACGATCGTGCACCACTCCCCAGCTGCGACACAACACCCGTAACAATGCCCACCTGTCTCCTGCGCTCTGCGTCCAATCACAGCTCCCGCGGGGCCACACCTCCGTTCCGCCTCTCACTTTCATTGCTCCAGTCCTCCTATTTAATCTCTGCTTGCTCAGTTACACATTGCTGAGCATAGACCATAGTAGCCTTGTGTTCCTACATTCCTGCTTTGCCTTGCGCCTTGCCTCTCTTGCTTTCAGTTTGACCTCATGTGTACCGACATGGCTAGACTCTTGGATGCTCTCTGTATAACGACCCCAGCTTGCCCTCGACTACCTGCATCTCTCCATCCCTGACCACGGATATAGGACATTCTTTTAACCCACCAGCTCCAACCCTCGACCTCGGCACAACGGACATCTACCGTTACTGGCTCCTCCCCATGACCGCGGCAAGTATCTGGACTACCCTCTCTCTCCAACCCCGACCCGGCTACGCTGACAATCCAGGCGTGCCTCCACTGCTGTGGGTGCGCAGTTTCTACTTTCCCACCTCAGTACCGGGGGTCCGCCTTGTTCGTGGTGAGTGCAAGGGTCACAATTAGAGAGGGTTGGGGTTCCTTACAATGCATCTGATCTCAGACGCGCTATTAGAGAGGGTTGGGGCTCCTTTGAATGCATCTGATCTCAGACGCGCTATTAGAGAAAGTTGGGATTCCTTACAATGCAGATTTCAGACGCGCTGTTAGAGAGGGTTGGGGCTCCTTACAATGTATTTGATCAATGCATTGTAAGGAACCCCAACCCTCTCTAGTGTGTATTTGTGAACTGTAAGGTGCTTGACTAATACACTGGAAGAATATCATTGTTTTCGATTAAAAATATCAAAGAATGTGTTACTTTAACGAGCGCTTTCTCTTTTTTTGAATCTCCAATATACTATTTGCCAAGTGGGACTGATGAAATCACAAAAAACTACTGTAGCAGGTCCCCTTTGGTTGTCAATACGTTACTTTGAAGTAGAAGGGAGAGACCTACTGAGGCCAATATACTAAGCATCGCAAACTGAGCGGGGGGAGGGGTGGAGGGTTTCGGCGCATGTCAAACTTCAATTGCACTCGTGTACTAAGTTCAAATTTCTCCATCTGCGCCCAGCCCCAAAATACTGTTTAGCGCACAGAAATGGATTGCACTTGGTGTATAAAAGTCAATGGTACATACTAATATCTATATAAATATATACAGTGTTCGACAAATCACCCAAAAATCTACTCGCCCAACCAAAAAATCTACTCGCCACCTAGTCCCGCCCCCAACCCCGCCCCCAACCCCGCTTTAAAATAAAACATATGAATAAAATCCATTTAAATGACAAATATATTTATTGTATTACATTATACTACAATTAGCCCTTGTTACGTGTGTGTGTGTGTGTGTGTGTGTGTGTGTGTGTGTGTGTGTGTGTGTGTGTGTGTGTGTGTAAATGTCGATCTAGAAATAAAAGCCAGGTGTGAATGACTAGTTTCCTGCACCCCTTAATCAGTGTCTGGATGCCCCCGCTTCACAATATCTAAAGCAGAACCCCCATTCACCTGCGCTCCGGCGTCATGACGTCACGTTGCCCTAGTAACGTGACGTCACATGACCTCACAGCGTCATTTTGATGCCGCGTTGCCATGGCGACGCAGGAAGGAAGCCGCCGGAGCCTAGGTAAGTGAAGGTTTACAGAGGCCCTGCAGCTCCCCCGGCACTTAATTTAAGTGCCTTCGGGAAGCGCGCGGGGCCTCTGTAAACCCCACGCCCCCCAGACGGCAGTCTTGCGCCCCGCGTGGGGGTCGCGCCCCCCAGTTTGCGCACCGCTGTTCTAGAAATCCAATCGGAAAGGCTCTTTCTGCACGCTTTTGCACAACTCCCAGCTACTAGAATATCCCCCTGTGTCTATCCAAGAGGAGGTTTTAGTGTACTGACAAAAAACATCCCAAAATAAATTGTAATTAAGGCTGCGAGGTGTCACTGTATATAGAACATAGATCCAGTAGCACTCTCATTGTAAAAGACTCATCTCTATCCCCCCACAAATAAGCAGGGGGACCCATTCAAAGCCCATAATGTGTATGTCTGAAGCATTAAAGCAAAGTGCAGTGCTGTACCAAAGTAGTAGTTTAGTTTAGACTGCCCTTGAATGGAGTTGAACACTTCCCCAGTGCTGGAATTAGACATAAAAGGTCTATGCAGCAACATAGAGTAGTTGTGTTTAGACGCATGGCTCTATTTTTTGGAGCAGAGCCGCAGCATATATACTGTAAGAACAGTTTCTTACTTCTGACGCGGTATGTTAGACTTATGGCACTTCAGATATGGAGGATTGTTTTGGGCAAATAAAAGGTTAAAAAAAAGTATCAGAGAAATGCAACTTGTGACGCATCTCATTTTAATCTGTGCACCATGTAACTGCCCCCAACTCATCCTACTCACTCTCCCCAAGGTGCAAATTGGGGCAGAGACGCAGAATGTGATACATCTGATTATAATCTGTGCACCATGTAACTCCCCCCAACTCCTTCTACTGACTCTCCCCAAGGTGCAAGCTGGGGCAGAGACGCAGACTGTGATACATCTCATTATAATCTGTGTGCCATGTAACTCCTCCCCAACTCCTCCTACTGACTCTCCCCAAGGTGCATGCTGGGGCAGAGACGCAGACTGTGATACATCTCATTATAATCTGTGATACTTTATCTTGCCATGAAGTCAATGCATTTGAACCCAGTGATACAGTATGTTGATCCCACTGCTGTCAGTGGCACTGTCCATATGTGTACTTGTGTCACCCAATGTATGTAATACAATGTATCACAGTAGCTGTGATTTTTATGACTGCTACTCAAGTTAACCACTTCTCAACCACTTGAAATTAAATGTCAACAGTAGCTGATTTCTCTATTATGACATCACGAGACAGTATCATTGAGCCTCCTAGGAGATGCCAGCAGCAGTGTTCTGTAATGACATCATGGAATCGCCTTAGAGACTGATATAAATACACAAATGTAAACTTGTTTGTGCGTGACTTGAATTAGTTCCCGAAGGAAACCGTTAGTTTTGTGGACATCTCAGAGATAGGAAAAGAGTGGCGCTGTACAGAGAGACTAATTATCTCCACCTTAACTCTGTATCATGGCAGGTAGGAAGCAACGTGACCTTTACATACCCAAAAAGAAATGGATAATATCTATATTTCTGAACTGTTTACTTTCACAATGTTTTATGGGGTACAGAACAGATAACATGACTCCTATCAATGGATGGGAGAAAGAAGACGGATGGGGTGGGGGGCGGGGGGGAGGGACGGAGGTAGACAACACCCAGGGGGGTTAGGTACCTGGCCTTAATTGGATAATATTTTTTTTTATAAATGTCAAAACTGATTTATTATAGATACATACACACATTTGTTTTATTGTATTTACTTTTATATCTGGCTTGTAATTCAAAATCTTAAATGATTTGAACAGTAATGTATAGAAAAGAACACATGTACTGTATACATAAATGTCAAAGCGGCAAACGTCTATGGGATCTATGGGATAGTAAAAAAAGACACAGGAACCTTAGTGTATACAGTAGGATTAGTTATGTATAAGGCATGCTTTTTCCTTGCCCTAAGTTTAGGTCAATAACTATTGGACCAATTCTACACCGTGGGGTGTAATGTTCGACTACTTTCAGCCATATCCTTAAATTATTGTCTACAGCAGTGTTTTTCAACCACGGATCCTAGGAACCCTAGGATTCCCCGGGCATCCCTAAAGGGTTCGCTGTAATTTTTAGGTCATTTTAAAATTGTACTTAATACAGAAGAATTTACAGTACAATGCATCTTATCTCAAACGCGCTATTGGAGAGGGTTGGGGTTCCTTACAATGCATCTGATCTCAGACGCGCTATTAGAGAGGGTTGGGGCTCCTTACAATGCATCTGATCTCAGAAGCGCTATTAGAGAGGATTGGGGTTCCTCACACTTCATCTGATCTCAGACGCACTATTAGATAGGGTTGGGGTATATTACAATGCATCTCATCTTAGACTCGTTGTTAGAGAGGGTTGGGGTCCCTCAGAATTTCACATATGGTTCCTTAACCAAAAAAAGGTTGGAAACCACTACTCTACAGTAATACAAAGGCCCCAAAAAAGACAAAGCCACAAAACGAGGGCAGAATCTGCCACTTGATTTACAGATATAGCTGACCTGAGTGCTCCTCCAGATACCTCAATATACCAGACGTCTCAGAATACCACACCATAATATTACCACAAAATACTACAGTAGGAACAGGCAATTTTTATGTATTTATTTTTATTTTTAAAGATCCAGTTCCGAAAGCTATGGTACATCTATATTTGTCATTGTGTTCATAGGTGGACATGAAAGCAGGTGATGGACTGCACAAGTTTTATATGCCAGTTGCCACTTTGTGTTGAAAACTACCTAGAAATAGTTTTCTGTCTGTGTTACATCCCAACACATCATATATGTATATGTATATGTATAAATATATATCTATATATATATTTATAGATTAAACCCCATATATTGAGCTAAAATGTACGGGTGCTCTGGTGTTTCAATACATAGCAATGCTATAGAAGGCAATCATGGAGCTTGCTTAATAATGTATTTAAATATTGAAACTTCTGACCACTATTGATCAGAGTAGTGGTATGTAACATTGATAATCAAATAAATGTGTTTTCCCAGCAAGCCATTATCCCTGTTAGTGCTTGCTATTCATAACAAAACAAAGACCACCAAAAACTTTATTCAAAACCAGAACCAAAACCCCAAATATTTTAAAGGCAAAATAAAAATACCAAGCCAAGTGAGCATCTCTATGTATTTCATATGTATTTGATATCAAGAATATCTTTTAGCAGGTCTGTTAAAGCAGTCCTAACCCCCCAAAGTCAGGCTTTCAGGATATCCCAGCTTCAGCGGAGGTGGCTCAATCCGTCCCTGCTTCAGCACAGCTCGCTCAATCAGTCCCTGCTTCAGCACAGGTGACTCAATCAGAGGCTGATTGAGTGATTGGGCCACCTGTGCTAAAGCTGGAATATCCTGAAAAGTTGACCTATTGTGGGGGGTTTGATGACTGGAGTTGAGTCCCCGTGTGTTAAAGAAATGTGCCTTGATTGTGCTTTTCTGGCCCTTCACTTTTACCTTTCTTCCTTACAGATCAGTTTTTAAATTCCTCTGCTGTGAACCCTCCACCGACCTGCAGTGCTCCTGCAGTCACCACTGCTTACCCTTCATGGAGCAACAGCTTCCACCCAGTAGGGAGGAATACAGAAGTCTACAGACATGGGGCCCAAGGCATGATTTTGCAACAAGGGTCTGCAGGAACACCAATGTATCTACAGCAGATCCCACAGGCAACACGCGCTTACCCTCGTGTATCGGACATGAACGGAGGATTCTACCACACTGCTACAGGAGGATACACAGGATTTGCAGGACAGGTTAGGGGAGAAGCCACAACGCAGCCTGTTACTTTCTGTCCCAACACACATTTGGAAAGACGTGCTACAATAGGGCCTTGTATAATGGCCACCCAGTATGCACAACTTCAGCAGCCACCATTCATACCCCTTAGAGGAATGCAGACCTTACAAGGTGAGATATGGAGAATCTTTACTAATCATTGTTCAAAATCTTCTCCTTGACCGATACCATTACCTGTTATAAAGATCTTTAATTACGGTCATTCGCCACTGTAGTGTTACAAATATATAGAACTCTACAGTATGTAGTCCTCGCCAATACTGAAGGGATTAAGCATGTGTTTGCTTTTCTTCCTTTGTGTTATTATGTACAATGTGTTGGTATTTATGATAATTGATTATTTCTCCTTTTTGATTTTGTTACAGTGTGTCAGACCTCGCTTGGAGCCCAACATATTTCCCAGGCCAGTTTAATTACACAAGGAGCAGTTCAGCTTGCTGCTAATGAAAAAAGTGAACCACCTCTAATGTACCCAACTCAACCAGCTCGGAAGCTGAGCCACCTCTCAAAGTTACATATTGATGTGCAAAGCAACAAAGAGTTATATGTGCCAGTGTGGAAAAGGGGTGGGTTAAAAGATATGGCGAAGAGATCTTCAGAGGTGAAGGCCCCCTCACATATTGCTCAGAAGGTTCGTAATAACGTGCTGAGTTCAGTGAAGACTGAGTGTCCGTCAAAGTCTGAGGGGGTACCAAAGTGCTCCAAAGTGGAAACAAAGAAGAAAAAGATCCTTTATTCAGCTGCAAAGGATCAAGTCCCTCAAACTGCACTGCAAAAGAAGGTAAAACCAATGTCAAAGCCAGTAAATCATTCTTCTGCTCCTATACCAGGGAAGTCACCCCATGGCCCACAATCTGGTGACGAGGCTGTTCTGTTAAAAAAGATGAAACGTGTTTGTCTCTCAGGTGCCCACATTTCCAATAAGGTATCTGAAAAGATGCAGCAAAGCCGTGAAGGTACAATGGATGCAAAGACACCTGCTGTTACTCATATTAATCCTAAACTGAAGAAAACTCAGGAGATCGGGATCAAACGTAAAGATGCAAAGACTCCTGCAGTTACTCATAGTCCTGAGCGGAAGACACCTCAGGAGATGGGGATCAAACGTAAATATGCAAAAACTCCTGCAGTTACTCATAGTCCTGAGCGGAAGACACCTCAGGAGATGGGGATCAAACGTAAATATGCAAAAACACCTGCTGTTACTCATAGTCCTGAGCGGAAGACACCTCAGGAGATGGGGATCAAATGTAAAGATGCAAAGTCTCCTGCAGTTACTCATAGTCCTGAGCGGAAGACACCTCAAGAGATGGGGATCAAACGTAAACAGAACAGCAATATTAAGCAGCTAGTGAAGAAAACAAAGAACCAGACCAGCGTTTTCAGTTTTGAGCAAGCGCTGGCTTGTGGTACTGATAATAACCCCAAAGCTCTCAAAAGAAAAAGTGCTAATCAGCCTGGAGTGAATTCAGAAGTTCTTGGGAAGGGCAAGAAGTCATTGGAACCTTCTGAACAAGGAAAGGTGAAAGCCCATCACAGCAACCTCAGCCTCCAAATGATTAACTCTGTTCAAGTATTTCACCCATTGGGTAAAAAAGCAGGTCCCACAGGTCCAGGGGCACCCGCAGAATCCATTACACTTGGAAATAAGCTTGGACCAATGCAAGGACGCCAAAGCCAGACTTCTGCTTCTCATGTTCAGTGGTCTCTTACTGATGCGATTAAAAGGTTCATGGCCAAAAAACAGGACAGTATTTCTGGAATTAAAGGTGTCGGTATTAATGCCAGGCCTAGGCTATTTAAAATACATGAGTACACAAAACCTGACATTAAAACCAGTGAAATCAAACAACATGGGGAAAACAAAGCTTCAGTTATAGAGAATCCCAAACACTTCCCAGTGATATCCATAGAACAGGAAGCTGCAGTAAGATGCATTGAAAAGGTGAGCCAAACCACTATCCCCATTCCAGCTCCTGGCATTAAAACCAGTGAAATCAAACAACGTGGGGAAAACAAAGCTTCAGTTATAGAGAATCCCAAACACTTCCCAGTGATATCCATAGAACGGAAAGCTGCAGTGACATGCATTAAAAAGGTCAGCCAAACCACTATCCCCATTCAAGCTCCTTTCAACCAGAAGCACCAGCTTTCTAACCTGCAGCTTCCTATCAATGTACCCAGCAGAGTGGACAACTTCACTCCATCCTTCTGTCAACAGCCTCTCCAAGAGCTTGAGGTTTCCATACCTATTCCACCAGAACAGAGAGAGGAGAGAGAGGCTATGAAAAGGAAATCACAACTGGAGAGGGAGTAAGCCTGTCAACATACCTCCAAGGGGAGGCTACAGTGCTTTGTTCAGAGGCAGAAGGATCATAACATCTCTAAACGTTACGGATACCCACCATCCAGACTTATTTCCCCCATGAGATACTTAAGCCCTAAAAAAACAAAAAAAAACCCTGACTAATCTGTAACTGATGCCAAGCTCTGTGACTATCTGTAAATAAGATTTATATTTATAAGTCAGTTTGTAACATATTTTACTAAGAATATATTTAAAACTCTTCAATAAAATGTATCTATTTTCAATTGAACTCTTTATTTACTAAAGAAACTATTTACAAATGCCAAGGGTTATTGAAATTCTGCAAATTAACTTTAGATTACCCTCTTGATGATACGAGAGAGAGAGAGAGAGAGAGAGAGAGAGAGAGAGAGAGAGAGAGAGAGAGAGAGAGAGATAAGTCGGACTCCACTTATGAGAGAGAAACAGATAAATATTTAACTATATGCTTTGTCATGTTGTATGTTGTATGTATGTATGTACTGTATGTCTTTATTTATATAGCGCCATTTATGTAGAAAGCGCTTCACCGCAGTAATACACGTGACAATCATATAAATAATACAAATAACAGATCATGGGAATAAGTGCTTCAGACATAAAAGTAACATTTAGGAAAAGGAGTCCCTGCTCTGAAGAGCTTACAATCTAATTGGTAGGTAGAACATACAGAGACAGTAGGACGGCGTTCTGGTAAGTGCGTCTGCAATGGGCCAAGCTTTTTGTATGCGGTCTATAGTATCAGCCTCGGAGCTACTCACATGCTTCTTTAAGCAGATGTGTTAGAATGTGGGTCTTAAAGGTGGATAGAGAAGGTGCTAGTCGGGTATTGAGGGGAAGGGCACTCCAGAGGTGAGGGCAGTCAGTGAGAAAGGTTTAAGGCGAGAGAGGGCTTTAGATACAAAAGGGGTAGATAGAAGACATCATTGGGCGGATCGCAAGAGTCGGGATGGTGCATAGCGAGAAATTAGAGCTGAGCTGTAAGGAGGGGCAGAAGAGTGTAAAGCTTTAAAAGTGAGGAGGAGAATTGAGTGTGAGATACGGGATTTGATAGGAAGCCAGGAGAGGGATTTCAGCAGGGGAGACGCTGAGACAGATTTAGGAAAGAGTAGAGTGATTCTGGCAGCAGCGTTTAGGATAGATTGTAGGGGAGACAGGTGAGAGGCAGTAAGACCGGACAGCAGAAGGTTCCAGTATTTGAGATGGTAGAGAATGAGGGTCTGTGTCAGAGTTTTAGCTGTCGAGCAACAGTGGAAGGGTGTATCTTGCGGAAGAAAAAACGACAGGTTTAGCTACCTTTTGAATGTGAGAGAGGAGTCTGTGACCCCCAGGGCAGCGTGCTTGGGCTACTGCATGTATAGTAGTTCTTCCAACAGTAATGTGGAAGGTGGTAGTAGGGCCAGGTTTGGCATGAAATATAAGGAGTTCTGTTTTTGACATGTTAAATTTAAGTCGGCGGAGGATCATGTTGCATTGGGCTTCTCTTCCTTGTGTTTATACTGTACAATGTCACATACCCAGTAGCACTCCTTAAGACAAATATATATGGTGAGGTGGGTCTGGGGTTGAGTTTACATGGGTTTGTGTGCGCAGATTTAAATTGTTTGGAGGTCTGTGACTCCTCCCCGTTTCCAAACTTACTCTGCCCACCTTTAAAGCAGCAGTCCAAGCTGTCGTTTAAAAAAAAAAAATCCCTTTGATATGTGCATCAATACAATCCACACATTGATAAGTAATTAGCTAAGTTGCGATTGATCGGTGAAGATTCGGCTCGGGGGTTGACTAAATGGTTGCCAGTGCAGCAGAAGAGGACCAAAAATGCAAAGTTCTCTGGGGTGATCATGTGACCAGGCAGTCACTGGATACAATTGAGTTTTGCACAGCTAGGGAGAGGGCAGTGTTCAAAAAAAGGGGGGGGGGGTTGCCAGAGCCTGTTTCAAAATAGGAAGGGGATGTGACTTTGTAAATGGTTGCTATAGAAACAAAAAATGATTGTTACATTATGATACATTAAAATTTTAATTCAGAGTTGTTTAAAAAAAAGTACTACTACTAGTAGCATTATACTAAAAAATAATACAGATGCACAGTAATACCCTCTATAGATATACCAAGAATTGTTAAGTGTGAGTGTGTGTCTGAGTTTATGACATGTGGAAGGAAGGTGGAGGGGTGAGAGTCATGGCGAGGGGAGGGGGGTGAAGGAGAGACATGGTGAGGGGAGGGGGGTGAAAGAGACATGGCGAGGGGAGGAGGGTGAAAGAGAGACATAGGTAGGGGGTGATATAGAGACATGGGAATGGGTTTAAAAGAGAGACATGGGGAGGGGTGAAAGAGACATGGGGAGTGGGTGAAAGAGACATGGGGAGTGGGTGAAAGAGTCATGGGGAGCGGCGGTGAAGAGACATGGGAACAGGGGTAAAGAGACATGGGGAGCAGGGGTGAAGAGACATGGGAGCAGGGGTGAAGAGACATTGGGAGGGGAGGGTGAAAGAGACATGGGGAGGTGATCGAGAGACATTTAGAGGGGGGGTGATAGAGAGACATTTGGAGGGGGGGGATGATAGAGAAACACGGGGAGGGGGTGCAAGAGACATAGAGAAGGGGGTGAAAGAGAGCCATGGGGTGGGGCGTGAAAAAGAGACATGGGGAGAGGGGTGAAAGAGACATGGGGAGGGAGGCGATAGAGAGACATGGGGGGATGAAAGAGACATGGGGAGGGGGGGTGAAAGAAAGCCATGGGGAGGGTGGGTCCATGATCCTCAGTTGCTGGAAGAGTGGGCCCGGGTGAGTAGTTTTTTCTTCTTCACAGGTCCGGGAGATGTTGATCAGACGGCTTCTTAGGGTCAAATAAGACATGACAGACCTTATATAAGGCCTGTGACATCACATTTGACTGACAAATGATATATCCACCAATCTAATTGGTGGATGTACCATGTGATGGCTTCCATTTTATTTTTTGGCAGAAATGACATCATCTTAAGTGATTGGATAATAAAGGAACTATTGGATCTCAATATAAATGTAGAAAATATGCAGGGCCAAAGCTATGACAATGCTGCAAATATGCGGGGAAAGCATAATGGAGTTCAAAGACATGTTGAACATGAACCCACGTGCGTTTTATGTACCATGTAGTTCTCATTATTTGAACCTAGTGGTTAACAACACTGCCAAACCCAATATAGGTGCCATTTAATTTTTGGGCTTAATTCAACCGTTGTATAATTTCTTCCCCAGGTCCACCAACAGATAAATCATTCTTTTAAAATCCTTACCCAATTTAACACTAAAGAGAGTCTGTGAAACATGTTGGGAGCCTCGTATTGATGCAGTTAGACCAATTCGATACCACCTGGGAGCGCTCTATGTTGCATTAGTGTATATTAAAGAAGATGTGACATTTAAAAGTGAACATCATGGCCCCCAGAGTAGAGCTGTTGCGTACACTCTCGCAAAATGTATTTGTGACTATAAATTCATATGTTGTGTAATATTTTGGTATGACATATTAAGTACAATCAATCCAGTGAACAAGCAGTCTATAAACTATGACAAAAACAAGTCCAAAGACCAAATCTGGGGCTCCAAAAAACAATCCCAACAGTAGATTTTGGGCCCTGTTTGTTTAAATCAAAAACACTACAGTAATGTCCAAGCCTTTGTCTCATAAATAGAGAGGTATCCTTACCAACTCCACTTATAAATGGTGTAAATGATCAGTCTAGGGGTTTACAGTATATACATGTAGAAAAGATGGCGCCTAGCTGGTTCTGCTCTGTTATTGAGCTATCACAAATCAGCTGTAAATGTTCACATGGAATGGCACCTAGTTAACTTTTTAAATCAATAACTGTAGACTTGCTAGTCGGCCAATATCATAGACTCTATCCTCAATAATAACAAAGTTCATTACAAGCGACTCTACGGAAAAACTCTTCGCCAGGCCATTTTGGATGACACCAAAGGAGATTATGAAACCAAAGGGTGCATCAGTTCAATCCTGCTCCTGTGGGTTGCTGCAGGGCACCTTTTGGTGTGTTGTTCGCTAGGGAGATAGTACAAAGTGAAAAATGTGCGATGCACAACCGGAACGAAAAAATAAATGAACTGGAGAGAGTGTACAGTAACTACACAATTTGCTTTTAATAACTCATCTAATCAAATGACCGGCAACAAAAGCGCGCGCACACAGAGGTTTTCAAACATCTCTATAGAGCTTGGTCCCACCCCCGTTCGTGTCACGTGTCACTCACGCGCGGCGCACTCACGGGACGATCGTGCACCACTCCCCAGCTGCGACACAACACCCGTAACAATGCCCACCTGTCTCCTGCGCTCTGCGTCCAATCACAGCTCCCGCGGGGCCACACCTCCATTCCGCCTCTCACTTTCATTGCTCCAGTCCTCCTATTTAATCTCTGCTTGCTCAGTTACACATTGCTGAGCATAGACCATAGTAGCCTTGTGTTCCTACATTCCTGCTTTGCCTTGCCTTGTGCCTTGCCTCTCTTGCTTTCAGTTTGACCTCATGTGTACCGACACGGCTAGACTCTTGGACGCTCTCTGTATAACGACCCCAGCTTGCCCTCGACTACCTGCATCTCTCCATCCCTGACCACGGATATAGGACATTCTTTTAACCCACCAGCTCCAACCCTCGACCTCGGCACAACGGACATCTACCGTTACTGGCTCCTCCCCATGACCGCGGCAAGTATCTGGACTACCCTCTCTCTCCAACCCCGACCCGGCTACGCTGACAATCCAGGCGTGCCTCCACTGCTGTGGGTGCGCAGTTTCTACTTTCCCACCTCAGTACCGGGGGTCCGCCTTGTTCGTGGTGAGTGCAAGGGTCACAATTAGAGAGGGTTGGGGTTCCTTACAATGCATCTGATCTCAGACGCGCTATTAGAGAGGGTTGGGGCTCCTTTGAATGCATCTGATCTCAGACGCGCTATTAGAGAAAGTTGGGATTCCTTACAATGCAGATTTCAGACGCGCTGTTAGAGAGGGTTGGGGCTCCTTACAATGTATTTGATCAATGCATTGTAAGGAACCCCAACCCTCTCTAGTGTGTATTTGTGAACTGTAAGGTGCTTGACTAATACACTGGAAGAATATCATTGTTTTCGATTAAAAATATCAAAGAATGTGTTACTTTAACGAGCGCTTTCTCTTTTTTTGAATCTCCAATATACTATTTGCCAAGTGGGACTGATGAAATCACCAAAAACTACTGTAGCAGGTCCCCTTTGGTTGTCAATACGTTACTTTGAAGTGGAAGGGAGAGACCTACTGAGGCCAATATACTAAGCATCGCAAACTGAGCGGGGGGAGGGGTGGAGGGTTTCGGCGCATGTCAAACTTCAATTGCACTCGTGTACTAAGTTCAAATTTCTCCATCTGCGCCCAGCCCCAAAATACTGTTTAGCGCACAGAAATGGATTGCACTTGGTGTATAAAAGTCAATGGTACATACTAATATCTATATAAATATATACAGTGTTCGACAAATCACCCAAAAATCTACTCGCCCAACCAAAAAATCTACTCGCCACCTAGTCCCGCCCCCAACCCCGCCCCTAGTCCCGCCCCCAACCCCGCCCCCAACCCCGCTTTAAAATAAAACATATGAATAAAATCCATTTAAATGACAAATATATTTATTGTATTACATTATACTACAATTAGCCCTTGTTACGTGTGTGTGTGTGTGTGTGTGTCTGTGTAAATGTCGATCTAGAAATAAAAGCCAGGTGTGAATGACTAGTTTCCTGCACCCCTTAATCAGTGTCTGGATGCCCCCGCTTCACAATATCTAAAGCAGAACCCCCATTCACCTGCGCTCCGGCGTCATGACGTCACGTTGCCCTAGTAACGTGACGTCACATGACCTCACAGCGTCATTTTGATGCCGCGTTGCCATGGCGACGCAGGAAGGAAGCCGCCGGAGCCTAGGTAAGTGAAGGTTTACAGAGGCCCTGCAGCTCCCCCGGCACTTAATTTAAGTGCCTTCGGGAAGCGCGCGGGGCCTCTGTAAACCCCACGCCCCCCAGACGGCAGTCTTGCGCCCCGCGTGGGGGTCGCGCCCCCCAGTTTGCGCACCGCTGTTCTAGAAATCCAATCGGATAAGGCTCTTTCTGCACGCTTTTGCACAACTCCCAGCTACTAGAATATCCCCCTGTGTCTATCCAAGAGGAGGTTTTAGTGTACTGACAAAAAACATCCCAAAATAAATTGTAATTAAGGCTGCGAGGTGTCACTGTATATAGAACATAGATCCAGTAGCACTCTCATTGTAAAAGACTCATCTCTATCCCCCCACAAATAAGCAGGGGGACCCATTCAAAGCCCATAATGTGTATGTCTGAAGCATTAAAGCAAAGTGCAGTGCTGTACCAAAGTAGTAGTTTAGTTTAGACTGCCCTTGAATGGAGTTGAACACTTCCCCAGTGCTGGAATTAGACATAAAAGGTCTATGCAGCAACATAGAGTAGTTGTGTTTAGACGCATGGCTCTATTTTTTGGAGCAGAGCCGCAGCATATATACTGTAAGAACAGTTTCTTACTTCTGACGCGGTATGTTAGACTTATGGCACGTCAGATATGGAGGATTGTTTTGGGCAAATAAAAGGTTAAAAAAAAGTATCAGAGAAATGCAACTTGTGACGCATCTCATTTTAATCTGTGCACCATGTAACTGCCCCCAACTCATCCTACTCACTCTCCCCAAGGTGCAAATTGGGGCAGAGACGCAGAATGTGATACATCTGATTATAATCTGTGCACCATGTAACTCCCCCCAACTCCTTCTACTGACTCTCCCCAAGGTGCAAGCTGGGGCAGAGACGCAGACTGTGATACATCTCATTATAATCTGTGTGCCATGTAACTCCTCCCCAACTCCTCCTACTGACTCTCCCCAAGGTGCATGCTGGGGCAGAGACGCAGACTGTGATACATCTCATTATAATCTGTGATACTTTATCTTGCCATGAAGTCAATGCATTTGAACCCAGTGATACAGTATGTTGATCCCACTGCTGTCAGTGGCACTGTCCATATGTGTACTTGTGTCACCCAATGTATGTAATACAATGTATCACAGTAGCTGTGATTTTTATGACTGCTACTCAAGTTAACCACTTCTCAACCACTTGAAATTATATGTCAATAGTAGCTGATTTCTCTATTATGACATCACGAGACAGTATCATTGAGCCTCCTAGGAGATGCCAGCAGCCGTGTTCTGTAATGACATCATGGAATCGCCTTAGAGACTGAGATAAATACACAAATGTAAACTTGTTTGTGCGTGACTTGAATTAGTTCCCGAAGGAAACCGTTAGTTTTGTGGACATCTCAGAGATAGGAAAAGAGTGGCGCTGTACAGAGAGACTAATTATCTCCACCTTAACTCTGTATCATGGCAGGTAGGAAGCAACGTGACCTTTACATACCCAAAAAGAAATGGATAATATCTATATTTCTGAACTGTTTACTTTCACAATGTTTTATGGGGTACAGAACAGATAACATGACTCCTATCAATGGATGGGAGAAAGAAGACGGATGGGGTGGGGGGCGGGGGGGAGGGACGGAGGTAGACAACACCCAGGGGGGTTAGGTACCTGGCCTTAATTGGATAATATTTTTTTTTATAAATGTCAAAACTGATTTATTATAGATACATACACACATATTTGTTTTATTGTATTTACTTTTATATCTGGCTTGTAATTCAAAATCTTAAATGATTTGAACAGTAATGTATAGAAAAGAACACATGTACTGTATACATAAATGTCAAAGCGGCAAACGTCTATGGGATAGTAAAAAAAGACACAGGAACCTTAGTGTATACAGTAGGATTAGTTATGTATAAGGCATGCTTTTTCCTTGCCCTAAGTTTAGGTCAATAACTATTGGACCAATTCTACACCGTGGGGTGTAATGTTCGACTACTTTCAGCCATATCCTTAAATTATTGTCTACAGCAGTGTTTTTCAACCACGGATCCTAGGAACCCTAGGATTCCCCGGGCATCCCTAAAGGGTTCGCTGTAATTTTTAGGTCATTTTAAAATTGTACTTAATACAGAAGAATTTACAGTACAATGCATCTTATCTCAAACGCGCTATTGGAGAGGGTTGGGGTTCCTTACAATGCATCTGATCTCAGACGCGCTATTAGAGAGGGTTGGGGCTCCTTACAATGCATCTGATCTCAGAAGCGCTATTAGAGAGGATTGGGGTTCCTCACACTTCATCTGATCTCAGACGCACTATTAGATAGGGTTGGGGTATATTACAATGCATCTCATCTTAGACTCGTTGTTAGAGAGGGTTGGGGTCCCTCAGAATTTCACATATGGTTCCTTAACCAAAAAAAGGTTGGAAACCACTACTCTACAGTAATACAAAGGCCCCAAAAAAGACAAAGCCACAAAACGAGGGCAGAATCTGCCACTTGATTTACAGATATAGCTGACCTGAGTGCTCCTCCAGATACCTCAATATACCAGACGTCTCAGAATACCACACCATAATATTACCACAAAATACTACAGTAGGAACAGGCAATTTTTATGTTTTTATTTTTATTTTTAAAGATCCAGTTCCGAAAGCTATGGTACATCTATATTTGTCATTGTGTTCATAGGTGGACATGAAAGCAGGTGATGGACTGCACAAGTTTTATATGCCAGTTGCCACTTTGTGTTGAAAACTACCTAGAAATAGTTTTCTGTCTGTGTTACATCCCAACACATCATATATGTATATGTATATGTATAAATATATATCTATATATATATTTATAGATTAAACCCCATATATTGAGCTAAAATGTACGGGTGCTCTGGTGTTTCAATACATAGCAATGCTATAGAAGGCAATCATGGAGCTTGCTTAATAATGTATTTAAATATTGAAACTTCTGACCACTATTGATCAGAGTAGTGGTATGTAACATTGATAATCAAATAAATGTGTTTTCCCAGCAAGCCATTATCCCTGTTAGTGCTTGCTATTCATAACAAAACAAAGACCACCAAAAACTTTATTCAAAACCAGAACCAAAACCCCAAATATTTTAAAGGCAAAATAAAAATACCAAGCCAAGTGAGCATCTCTATGTATTTCATATGTATTTGATATCAAGAATATCTTTTAGCAGGTCTGTTAAAGCAGTCCTAACCCCCCAAAGTCAGGCTTTCAGGATATCCCAGCTTCAGCGGAGGTGGCTCAATCCGTCCCTGCTTCAGCACAGCTCGCTCAATCAGTCCCTGCTTCAGCACAGGTGACTCAATCAGAGGCTGATTGAGTGATTGGGCCACCTGTGCTAAAGCTGGAATATCCTGAAAAGTTGACCTATTGTGAGGGGTTTGATGACTGGAGTTGAGTCCCCGTGTGTTAAAGAAATGTGCCTTGATTGTGCTTTTCTGGCCCTTCACTTTTACCTTTCTTCCTTACAGATCAGTTTTTAAATTCCTCTGCTGTGAACCCTCCACCGACCTGCAGTGCTCCTGCAGTCACCACTGCTTACCCTTCATGGAGCAACAGCTTCCACCCAGTAGGGAGGAATACAGAAGTCTACAGACATGGGGCCCAAGGCATGATTTTGCAACAAGGGTCTGCAGGAACACCAATGTATCTACAGCAGATCCCACAGGCAACACGCGCTTACCCTCGTGTATCGGACATGAACGGAGGATTCTACCACACTGCTACAGGAGGATACACAGGATTTGCAGGACAGGTTAGGGGAGAAGCCACAACGCAGCCTGTTACTTTCCGTCCCAACACACATTTGGAAAGACGTGCTACAATAGGGCCTTGTATAATGGCCACCCAGTATGCACAACTTCAGCAGCCACCATTCATACCCCTTAGAGGAATGCAGACCTTACAAGGTGAGATATGGAGAATCTTTACTAATCATTGTTCAAAATCTTCTCCTTGACCGATACCATTACCTGTTATAAAGATCTTTAATTACGGTCATTCGCCACTGTAGTGTTACAAATATATAGAACTCTACAGTATGTAGTCCTCGCCAATACTGAAGGGATTAAGCATGTGTTTGCTTTTCTTCCTTTGTGTTATTATGTACAATGTGTTGGTATTTATGATAATTGATTATTTCTCCTTTTTGATTTTGTTACAGTGTGTCAGACCTCGCTTGGAGCCCAACATATTTCCCAGGCCAGTTTAATTACACAAGGAGCAGTTCAGCTTGCTGCTAATGAAAAAAGTGAACCACCTCTAATGTACCCAACTCAACCAGCTCGGAAGCTGAGCCACCTCTCAAAGTTACATATTGATGTGCAAAGCAACAAAGAGTTATATGTGCCAGTGTGGAAAAGGGGTGGGTTAAAAGATATGGCGAAGAGATCTTCAGAGGTGAAGGCCCCCTCACATATTGCTCAGAAGGTTCGTAATAACGTGCTGAGTTCAGTGAAGACTGAGTGTCCGTCAAAGTCTGAGGGGGTACCAAAGTGCTCCAAAGTGGAAACAAAGAAGAAAAAGATCCTTTATTCAGCTGCAAAGGATCAAGTCCCTCAAACTGCACTGCAAAAGAAGGTAAAACCAATGTCAAAGCCAGTAAATCATTCTTCTGCTCCTATACCAGGGAAGTCACCCCATGGCCCACAATCTGGTGACGAGGCTGTTCTGTTAAAAAAGATGAAACGTGTTTGTCTCTCAGGTGCCCACATTTCCAATAAGGTATCTGAAAAGATGCAGCAAAGCCGTGAAGGTACAATGGATGCAAAGACACCTGCTGTTACTCATATTAATCCTAAACTGAAGAAAACTCAGGAGATAGGGATCAAACGTAAAGATGCAAAGACTCCTGCAGTTACTCATAGTCCTGAGCGGAAGACACCTCAGGAGATGGGGATCAAACGTAAATATGCAAAAACTCCTGCAGTTACTCATAGTCCTGAGCGGAAGACACCTCAGGAGATGGGGATCAAACTTAAAAATGCAAAGACTCCTGCAGTTACTCATTGTCCTGAGCGGAAGACACCTCAGGAGATCGGGATCAAACGTAAATATGCAAAAACACCTGCTGTTACTCATAGTCCTGAGCGGAAGACACCTCAGGAGATGGGGATCAAATGTAAAGATGCAAAGTCTCCTGCAGTTACTCATAGTCCTGAGCGGAAGACACCTCAAGAGATGGGGATCAAACGTAAACAGAACAGCAATATTAAGCAGCTAGTGAAGAAAACAAAGAACCAGACCAGCGTTTTCAGTTTTGAGCAAGCGCTGGCTTGTGGTACTGATAATAACCCCAAAGCTCTCAAAAGAAAAAGTGCTAATCAGCCTGGAGTGAATTCAGAAGTTCTTGGGAAGGGCAAGAAGTCATTGGAACCTTCTGAACAAGGAAAGGTGAAAGCCCATCACAGCAACCTCAGCCTCCAAATGATTAACTCTGTTCAAGTATTTCACCCATTGGGTAAAAAAGCAGGTCCCACAGGTCCAGGGGCACCCGCAGAATCCATTACACTTGGAAATAAGCTTGGACCAATGCAAGGACGCCAAAGCCAGACTTCTGCTTCTCATGTTCAGTGGTCTCTTACTGATGCGATTAAAAGGTTCATGGCCAAAAAACAGGACAGTATTTCTGGAATTAAAGGTGTCGGTATTAATGCCAGGCCTAGGCTATTTAAAATACATGAGTACACAAAACCTGACATTAAAACCAGTGAAATCAAACAACATGGGGAAAACAAAGCTTCAGTTATAGAGAATCCCAAACACTTCCCAGTGATATCCATAGAACAGGAAGCTGCAGTAAGATGCATTGAAAAGGTGAGCCAAACCACTATCCCCATTCCAGCTCCTGGCATTAAAACCAGTGAAATCAAACAACGTGGGGAAAACAAAGCTTCAGTTATAGAGAATCCCAAACACTTCCCAGTGATATCCATAGAACGGAAAGCTGCAGTGACATGCATTAAAAAGGTCAGCCAAACCACTATCCCCATTCAAGCTCCTTTCAACCAGAAGCACCAGCTTTCTAACCTGCAGCTTCCTATCAATGTACCCAGCAGAGTGGACAACTTCACTCCATCCTTCTGTCAACAGCCTCTCCAAGAGCTTGAGGTTTCCATACCTATTCCACCAGAACAGAGAGAGGAGAGAGAGGCTATGAAAAGGAAATCACAACTGGAGAGGGAGTAAGCCTGTCAACATACCTCCAAGGGGAGGCTACAGTGCTTTGTTCAGAGGCAGAAGGATCATAACATCTCTAAACGTTACGGATACCCACCATCCAGACTTATTTCCCCCATGAGATACTTAAGCCCTAAAAAAACAAAAAAAAACCCTGACTAATCTGTAACTGATGCCAAGCTCTGTGACTATCTGTAAATAAGATTTATATTTATAAGTCAGTTTGTAACATATTTTACTAAGAATATATTTAAAACTCTTCAATAAAATGTATCTATTTTCAATTGAACTCTTTATTTACTAAAGAAACTATTTACAAATGCCAAGGGTTATTGAAATTCTGCAAATTAACTTTAGATTACCCTCTTGATGATACGAGAGAGAGAGAGAGAGAGAGAGAGAGAGAGAGAGAGAGAGAGAGAGAGAGAGAGAGAGAGAGAGAGATAAGTCGGACCCCACTTATGAGAGAGAAACAGATAAATATTTAACTATATGCTTTGTCATGTTGTATGTTGTATGTATGTATGTACTGTATGTCTTTATTTATATAGCGCCATTTATGTAGAAAGCGCTTCACCGCAGTAATACACGTGACAATCATATAAATAATACAAATAACAGATCATGGGAATAAGTGCTTCAGACATAAAAGTAACATTTAGGAAAAGGAGTCCCTGCTCTGAAGAGCTTACAATCTAATTGGTAGGTAGAACATACAGAGACAGTAGGACGGCGTTCTGGTAAGTGCGTCTGCAATGGGCCAAGCTTTTTGTATGCGGTCTATAGTATCAGCCTCGGAGCTACTCACATGCTTCTTTAAGCAGATGTGTTAGAATGTGGGTCTTAAAGGTGGATAGAGAAGGTGCTAGTCGGGTATTGATGGGAAGGGCACTCCAGAGGTGAGGGCAGTCAGTGAGAAAGGTTTAAGGCGAGAGAGGGCTTTAGATACAAAAGGGGTAGATAGAAGACATCATTGGGCGGATCGCAAGAGTCGGGATGGTGCATAGCGAGAAATTAGAGCTGAGCTGTAAGGAGGGGCAGAAGAGTGTAAAGCTTTAAAAGTGAGGAGGAGAATTGAGTGTGAGATACGGGATTTGATAGGAAGCCAGGAGAGGGATTTCAGCAGGGGAGACGCTGAGACAGATTTAGGAAAGAGTAGAGTGATTCTGGCAGCAGCGTTTAGGATAGATTGTAGGGGAGACAGGTGAGAGGCAGTAAGACCGGACAGCAGAAGGTTCCAGTATTTGAGATGGTAGAGAATGAGGGTCTGTGTCAGAGTTTTAGCTGTCGAGCAACAGTGGAAGGGTGTATCTTGCGGAAGAAAAAACGACAGGTTTAGCTACCTTTTGAATGTGAGAGAGGAGTCTGTGACCCCCAGGGCAGCGTGCTTGGGCTACTGCATGTATAGTAGTTCTTCCAACAGTAATGTGGAAGGTGGTAGTAGGGCCAGGTTTGGCATGAAATATAAGGAGTTCTGTTTTTGACATGTTAAATTTAAGTCGGCGGAGGATCATGTTGCATTGGGCTTCTCTTCCTTGTGTTTATACTGTACAATGTCACATACCCAGTAGCACTCCTTAAGACAAATATATATGGTGAGGTGGGTCTGGGGTTGAGTTTACATGGGTTTGTGTGCGCAGATTTAAATTGTTTGGAGGTCTGTGACTCCTCCCCGTTTCCAAACTTACTCTGCCCACCTTTAAAGCAGCAGTCCAAGCTGTCGTTTAAAAAAAAAAAAATCCCTTTGATATGTGCATCAATACAATCCACACATTGATAAGTAATTAGCTAAGTTGCGATTGATCGGTGAAGATTCGGCTCGGGGGTTGACTAAATGGTTGCCAGTGCAGCAGAAGAGGACCAAAAATGCAAAGTTCTCTGGGGTGATCATGTGACCAGGCAGTCACTGGATACAATTGAGTTTTGCACAGCTAGGGAGAGGGCAGTGTTCAAAAAAAGGGGGGGGGGGGGGTTGCCAGAGCCTGTTTCAAAATAGGAAGGGGATGTGACTTTGTAAATGGTTGCTATAGAAACAAAAAATGATTGTTACATTATGATACATTAAAATTTTAATTCAGAGTTGTTTAAAAAAAAGTACTACTACTAGTAGCATTATACTAAAAAATAATACAGATGCACAGTAATACCCTCTATAGATATACCAAGAATTGTTAAGTGTGAGTGTGTGTCTGAGTTTATGACATGTGGAAGGAAGGTGGAGGGGTGAGAGTCATGGCGAGGGGAGGGGGGTGAAGGAGAGACATGGTGAGGGGAGGGGGGTGAAAGAGACATGGCGAGGGGAGGAGGGTGAAAGAGAGACATAGGTAGGGGGTGATATAGAGACATGGGAATGGGTTTAAAAGAGAGACATGGGGAGGGGTGAAAGAGACATGGGGAGTGGGTGAAAGAGACATGGGGAGTGGGTGAAAGAGTCATGGGGAGCGGCGGTGAAGAGACATGGGAACAGGGGTAAAGAGACATGGGGAGCAGGGGTGAAGAGACATGGGAGCAGGGGTGAAGAGACATTGGGAGGGGAGGGTGAAAGAGACATGGGGAGGTGATCGAGAGACATTTAGAGGGGGGGTGATAGAGAGACATTTGGAGGGGGGGGATGATAGAGAAACACGGGGAGGGGGTGCAAGAGACATAGAGAAGGGGGTGAAAGAGAGCCATGGGGTGGGGCGTGAAAAAGAGACATGGGGAGAGGGGTGAAAGAGACATGGGGAGGGAGGCGATAGAGAGACATGGGGGGATGAAAGAGACATGGGGAGGGGGGGTGAAAGAAAGCCATGGGGAGGGTGGGTCCATGATCCTCAGTTGCTGGAAGAGTGGGCCCGGGTGAGTAGTTTTTTCTTCTTCACAGGTCCGGGAGATGTTGATCAGACGGCTTCTTAGGGTCAAATAAGACATGACAGACCTTATATAAGGCCTGTGACATCACATTTGACTGACAAATGATATATCCACCAATCTAATTGGTGGATGTACCATGTGATGGCTTCCATTTTATTTTTTGGCAGAAATGACATCATCTTAAGTGATTGGATAATAAAGGAACTATTGGATCTCAATATAAATGTAGAAAATATGCAGGGCCAAAGCTATGACAATGCTGCAAATATGCGGGGAAAGCATAATGGAGTTCAAAGACATGTTGAACATGAACCCACGTGCGTTTTATGTACCATGTAGTTCTCATTATTTGAACCTAGTGGTTAACAACACTGCCAAACCCAATATAGGTGCCATTTAATTTTTGGGCTTAATTCAACCGTTGTATAATTTCTTCCCCAGGTCCACCAACAGATAAATCATTCTTTTAAAATCCTTACCCAATTTAACACTAAAGAGAGTCTGTGAAACATGTTGGGAGCCTCGTATTGATGCAGTTAGACCAATTCGATACCACCTGGGAGCGCTCTATGTTGCATTAGTGTATATTAAAGAAGATGTGACATTTAAAAGTGAACATCATGGCCCCCAGAGTAGAGCTGTTGCGTACACTCTCGCAAAATGTATTTGTGACTATAAATTCATATGTTGTGTAATATTTTGGTATGACATATTAAGTACAATCAATCCAGTGAACAAGCAGTCTATAAACTATGACAAAAACAAGTCCAAAGACCAAATCTGGGGCTCCAAAAAACAATCCCAACAGTAGATTTTGGGCCCTGTTTGTTTAAATCAAAAACACTACAGTAATGTCCAAGCCTTTGTCTCATAAATAGAGAGGTATCCTTACCAACTCCACTTATAAATGGTGTAAATGATCAGTCTAGGGGTTTACAGTATATACATGTAGAAAAGATGGCGCCTAGCTGGTTCTGCTCTGTTATTGAGCTATCACAAATCAGCTGTAAATGTTCACATGGAATGGCACCTAGTTAACTTTTTAAATCAATAACTGTAGACTTGCTAGTCGGCCAATATCATAGACTCTATCCTCAATAATAACAAAGTTCATTACAAGCGACTCTACGGAAAAACTCTTCGCCAGGCCATTTTGGATGACACCAAAGGAGATTATGAAACCAAAGGGTGCATCAGTTCAATCCTGCTCCTGTGGGTTGCTGCAGGGCACCTTTTGGTGTGTTGTTCGCTAGGGAGATAGTAC
The DNA here is from genome assembly GCF_040206685.1 of Ascaphus truei. Classification (NCBI taxonomy): domain Eukaryota; kingdom Metazoa; phylum Chordata; class Amphibia; order Anura; family Ascaphidae; genus Ascaphus; species Ascaphus truei. The sequence goes on along the minus strand of NW_027453852.1, from coordinate 7,564 downwards.
AAAGTGAAAAATGTGCGATGCACAACCGGAACGAAAAAATAAATGAACTGGAGAGAGTGTACAGTAACTACACAATTTGCTTTTAATAACTCATCTAATCAAATGACCGGCAACAAAAGCGCGCGCACACAGAGGTTTTCAAACATCTCTATAGAGCTTGGTCCCACCCCCGTTCGTGTCACGTGTCACTCACGCGCGGCGCACTCACGGGACGATCGTGCACCACTCCCCAGCTGCGACACAACACCCGTAACAATGCCCACCTGTCTCCTGCGCTCTGCGTCCAATCACAGCTCCCGCGGGGCCACACCTCCATTCCGCCTCTCACTTTCATTGCTCCAGTCCTCCTATTTAATCTCTGCTTGCTCAGTTACACATTGCTGAGCATAGACCATAGTAGCCTTGTGTTCCTACATTCCTGCTTTGCCTTGCGCCTTGCCTCTCTTGCTTTCAGTTTGACCTCATGTGTACCGACACGGCTAGACTCTTGGACGCTCTCTGTATAACGACCCCAGCTTGCCCTCGACTACCTGCATCTCTCCATCCCTGACCACGGATATAGGACATTCTTTTAACCCACCAGCTCCAACCCTCGACCTCGGCACAACGGACATCTACCGTTACTGGCTCCTCCCCATGACCGCGGCAAGTATCTGGACTACCCTCTCTCTCCAACCCCGACCCGGCTACGCTGACAATCCAGGCGTGCCTCCACTGCTGTGGGTGCGCAGTTTCTACTTTCCCACCTCAGTACCGGGGGTCCGCCTTGTTCGTGGTGAGTGCAAGGGTCACAATTAGAGAGGGTTGGGGTTCCTTACAATGCATCTGATCTCAGACGCGCTATTAGAGAGGGTTGGGGCTCCTTTGAATGCATCTGATCTCAGACGCGCTATTAGAGAAAGTTGGGCTTCCTTACAATGCAGATTTCAGACGCGCTGTTAGAGAGGGTTGGGGCTCCTTACAATGTATTTGATCAATGCATTGTAAGGAACCCCAACCCTCTCTAGTGTGTATTTGTGAACTGTAAGGTGCTTGACTAATACACTGGAAGAATATCATTGTTTTCGATTAAAAATATCAAAGAATGTGTTACTTTAACGAGCGCTTTCTCTTTTTTTGAATCTCCAATATACTATTTGCCAAGTGGGACTGATGAAATCACCAAAAACTACTGTAGCAGGTCCCCTTTGGTTGTCAATACGTTACTTTGAAGTGGAAGGGAGAGACCTACTGAGGCCAATATACTAAGCATCGCAAACTGAGCGGGGGGAGGGGTGGAGGGTTTCGGCGCATGTCAAACTTCAATTGCACTCGTGTACTAAGTTCAAATTTCTCCATCTGCGCCCAGCCCCAAAATACTGTTTAGCGCACAGAAATGGATTGCACTTGGTGTATAAAAGTCAATGGTACATACTAATATCTATATAAATATATACAGTGTTCGACAAATCACCCAAAAATCTACTCGCCCAACCAAAAAATCTACTCGCCACCTAGTCCCGCCCCCAACCCCGCCCCTAGTCCCGCCCCCAACCCCGCCCCCAACCCCGCTTTAAAATAAAACATATGAATAAAATCCATTTAAATGACAAATATATTTATTGTATTACATTATACTACAATTAGCCCTTGTTACGTGTGTGTGTGTGTGTCTGTGTAAATGTCGATCTAGAAATAAAAGCCAGGTGTGAATGACTAGTTTCCTGCACCCCTTAATCAGTGTCTGGATGCCCCCGCTTCACAATATCTAAAGCAGAACCCCCATTCACCTGCGCTCCGGCGTCATGACGTCACGTTGCCCTAGTAACGTGACGTCACATGACCTCACAGCGTCATTTTGATGCCGCGTTGCCATGGCGACGCAGGAAGGAAGCCGCCGGAGCCTAGGTAAGTGAAGGTTTACAGAGGCCCTGCAGCTCCCCCGGCACTTAATTTAAGTGCCTTCGGGAAGCGCGCGGGGCCTCTGTAAACCCCACGCCCCCCAGACGGCAGTCTTGCGCCCCGCGTGGGGGTCGCGCCCCCCAGTTTGCGCACCGCTGTTCTAGAAATCCAATCGGATAAGGCTCTTTCTGCACGCTTTTGCACAACTCCCAGCTACTAGAATATCCCCCTGTGTCTATCCAAGAGGAGGTTTTAGTGTACTGACAAAAAACATCCCAAAATAAATTGTAATTAAGGCTGCGAGGTGTCACTGTATATAGAACATAGATCCAGTAGCACTCTCATTGTAAAAGACTCATCTCTATCCCCCCACAAATAAGCAGGGGGACCCATTCAAAGCCCATAATGTGTATGTCTGAAGCATTAAAGCAAAGTGCAGTGCTGTACCAAAGTAGTAGTTTAGTTTAGACTGCCCTTGAATGGAGTTGAACACTTCCCCAGTGCTGGAATTAGACATAAAAGGTCTATGCAGCAACATAGAGTAGTTGTGTTTAGACGCATGGCTCTATTTTTTGGAGCAGAGCCGCAGCATATATACTGTAAGAACAGTTTCTTACTTCTGACGCGGTATGTTAGACTTATGGCACTTCAGATATGGAGGATTGTTTTGGGCAAATAAAAGGTTAAAAAAAAGTATCAGAGAAATGCAACTTGTGACGCATCTCATTTTAATCTGTGCACCATGTAACTGCCCCCAACTCATCCTACTCACTCTCCCCAAGGTGCAAATTGGGGCAGAGACGCAGAATGTGATACATCTGATTATAATCTGTGCACCATGTAACTCCCCCCAACTCCTTCTACTGACTCTCCCCAAGGTGCAAGCTGGGGCAGAGACGCAGACTGTGATACATCTCATTATAATCTGTGTGCCATGTAACTCCTCCCCAACTCCTCCTACTGACTCTCCCCAAGGTGCATGCTGGGGCAGAGACGCAGACTGTGATACATCTCATTATAATCTGTGATACTTTATCTTGCCATGAAGTCAATGCATTTGAACCCAGTGATACAGTATGTTGATCCCACTGCTGTCAGTGGCACTGTCCATATGTGTACTTGTGTCACCCAATGTATGTAATACAATGTATCACAGTAGCTGTGATTTTTATGACTGCTACTCAAGTTAACCACTTCTCAACCACTTGAAATTATATGTCAATAGTAGCTGATTTCTCTATTATGACATCACGAGACAGTATCATTGAGCCTCCTAGGAGATGCCAGCAGCCGTGTTCTGTAATGACATCATGGAATCGCCTTAGAGACTGAGATAAATACACAAATGTAAACTTGTTTGTGCGTGACTTGAATTAGTTCCCGAAGGAAACCGTTAGTTTTGTGGACATCTCAGAGATAGGAAAAGAGTGGCGCTGTACAGAGAGACTAATTATCTCCACCTTAACTCTGTATCATGGCAGGTAGGAAGCAACGTGACCTTTACATACCCAAAAAGAAATGGATAATATCTATATTTCTGAACTGTTTACTTTCACAATGTTTTATGGGGTACAGAACAGATAACATGACTCCTATCAATGGATGGGAGAAAGAAGACGGATGGGGTGGGGGGCGGGGGGGAGGGACGGAGGTAGACAACACCCAGGGGGGTTAGGTACCTGGCCTTAATTGGATAATATTTTTTTTTATAAATGTCAAAACTGATTTATTATAGATACATACACACATATTTGTTTTATTGTATTTACTTTTATATCTGGCTTGTAATTCAAAATCTTAAATGATTTGAACAGTAATGTATAGAAAAGAACACATGTACTGTATACATAAATGTCAAAGCGGCAAACGTCTATGGGATAGTAAAAAAAGACACAGGAACCTTAGTGTATACAGTAGGATTAGTTATGTATAAGGCATGCTTTTTCCTTGCCCTAAGTTTAGGTCAATAACTATTGGACCAATTCTACACCGTGGGGTGTAATGTTCGACTACTTTCAGCCATATCCTTAAATTATTGTCTACAGCAGTGTTTTTCAACCACGGATCCTAGGAACCCTAGGATTCCCCGGGCATCCCTAAAGGGTTCGCTGTAATTTTTAGGTCATTTTAAAATTGTACTTAATACAGAAGAATTTACAGTACAATGCATCTTATCTCAAACGCGCTATTGGAGAGGGTTGGGGTTCCTTACAATGCATCTGATCTCAGACGCGCTATTAGAGAGGGTTGGGGCTCCTTACAATGCATCTGATCTCAGAAGCGCTATTAGAGAGGATTGGGGTTCCTCACACTTCATCTGATCTCAGACGCACTATTAGATAGGGTTGGGGTATATTACAATGCATCTCATCTTAGACTCGTTGTTAGAGAGGGTTGGGGTCCCTCAGAATTTCACATATGGTTCCTTAACCAAAAAAAGGTTGGAAACCACTACTCTACAGTAATACAAAGGCCCCAAAAAAGACAAAGCCACAAAACGAGGGCAGAATCTGCCACTTGATTTACAGATATAGCTGACCTGAGTGCTCCTCCAGATACCTCAATATACCAGACGTCTCAGAATACCACACCATAATATTACCACAAAATACTACAGTAGGAACAGGCAATTTTTATGTTTTTATTTTTATTTTTAAAGATCCAGTTCCGAAAGCTATGGTACATCTATATTTGTCATTGTGTTCATAGGTGGACATGAAAGCAGGTGATGGACTGCACAAGTTTTATATGCCAGTTGCCACTTTGTGTTGAAAACTACCTAGAAATAGTTTTCTGTCTGTGTTACATCCCAACACATCATATATGTATATGTATATGTATAAATATATATCTATATATATATTTATAGATTAAACCCCATATATTGAGCTAAAATGTACGGGTGCTCTGGTGTTTCAATACATAGCAATGCTATAGAAGGCAATCATGGAGCTTGCTTAAAAATGTATTTAAATATTGAAACTTCTGACCACTATTGATCAGAGTAGTGGTATGTAACATTGATAATCAAATAAATGTGTTTTCCCAGCAAGCCATTATCCCTGTTAGTGCTTGCTATTCATAACAAAACAAAGACCACCAAAAACTTTATTCAAAACCAGAACCAAAACCCCAAATATTTTAAAGGCAAAATAAAAATACCAAGCCAAGTGAGCATCTCTATGTATTTCATATGTATTTGATATCAAGAATATCTTTTAGCAGGTCTGTTAAAGCAGTCCTAACCCCCCAAAGTCAGGCTTTCAGGATATCCCAGCTTCAGCGGAGGTGGCTCAATCCGTCCCTGCTTCAGCACAGCTCGCTCAATCAGTCCCTGCTTCAGCACAGGTGACTCAATCAGAGGCTGATTGAGTGATTGGGCCACCTGTGCTAAAGCTGGAATATCCTGAAAAGTTGACCTATTGTGAGGGGTTTGATGACTGGAGTTGAGTCCCCGTGTGTTAAAGAAATGTGCCTTGATTGTGCTTTTCTGGCCCTTCACTTTTACCTTTCTTCCTTACAGATCAGTTTTTAAATTCCTCTGCTGTGAACCCTCCACCGACCTGCAGTGCTCCTGCAGTCACCACTGCTTACCCTTCATGGAGCAACAGCTTCCACCCAGTAGGGAGGAATACAGAAGTCTACAGACATGGGGCCCAAGGCATGATTTTGCAACAAGGGTCTGCAGGAACACCAATGTATCTACAGCAGATCCCACAGGCAACACGCGCTTACCCTCGTGTATCGGACATGAACGGAGGATTCTACCACACTGCTACAGGAGGATACACAGGATTTGCAGGACAGGTTAGGGGAGAAGCCACAACGCAGCCTGTTACTTTCCGTCCCAACACACATTTGGAAAGACGTGCTACAATAGGGCCTTGTATAATGGCCACCCAGTATGCACAACTTCAGCAGCCACCATTCATACCCCTTAGAGGAATGCAGACCTTACAAGGTGAGATATGGAGAATCTTTACTAATCATTGTTCAAAATCTTCTCCTTGACCGATACCATTACCTGTTATAAAGATCTTTAATTACGGTCATTCGCCACTGTAGTGTTACAAATATATAGAACTCTACAGTATGTAGTCCTCGCCAATACTGAAGGGATTAAGCATGTGTTTGCTTTTCTTCCTTTGTGTTATTATGTACAATGTGTTGGTATTTATGATAATTGATTATTTCTCCTTTTTGATTTTGTTACAGTGTGTCAGACCTCGCTTGGAGCCCAACATATTTCCCAGGCCAGTTTAATTACACAAGGAGCAGTTCAGCTTGCTGCTAATGAAAAAAGTGAACCACCTCTAATGTACCCAACTCAACCAGCTCGGAAGCTGAGCCACCTCTCAAAGTTACATATTGATGTGCAAAGCAACAAAGAGTTATATGTGCCAGTGTGGAAAAGGGGTGGGTTAAAAGATATGGCGAAGAGATCTTCAGAGGTGAAGGCCCCCTCACATATTGCTCAGAAGGTTCGTAATAACGTGCTGAGTTCAGTGAAGACTGAGTGTCCGTCAAAGTCTGAGGGGGTACCAAAGTGCTCCAAAGTGGAAACAAAGAAGAAAAAGATCCTTTATTCAGCTGCAAAGGATCAAGTCCCTCAAACTGCACTGCAAAAGAAGGTAAAACCAATGTCAAAGCCAGTAAATCATTCTTCTGCTCCTATACCAGGGAAGTCACCCCATGGCCCACAATCTGGTGACGAGGCTGTTCTGTTAAAAAAGATGAAACGTGTTTGTCTCTCAGGTGCCCACATTTCCAATAAGGTATCTGAAAAGATGCAGCAAAGCCGTGAAGGTACAATGGATGCAAAGACACCTGCTGTTACTCATATTAATCCTAAACTGAAGAAAACTCAGGAGATAGGGATCAAACGTAAAGATGCAAAGACTCCTGCAGTTACTCATAGTCCTGAGCGGAAGACACCTCAGGAGATGGGGATCAAACGTAAATATGCAAAAACTCCTGCAGTTACTCATAGTCCTGAGCGGAAGACACCTCAGGAGATGGGGATCAAACTTAAAAATGCAAAGACTCGGGGGGCGTGGCCAACTGCAGAGCCGAGAAGACGTGCAGCTCAAGAGCTCCGGGCCCCAAAGCCCCGTAAAGCAGCCTTTCCCCTGCAAACCCACAGGGAATTATACCAGCGGAAGGCGCGGGCGGCGGAGCTATTAAATAAATAATAAAATATTTAAAAAAAAACACCAACCAGCCGGCGGAGAGCAAGTAGGAGCCGGGAGACGCGGTGCAGCAGCCATTTTCCCCAGGGGACGGCCCGGACGCGGCTGAGAGCGGCGCTCCTCCTTGACCCCACAGTGCGTGGGTGGCCGGGTAAGAAGCGGGACGAGAGGCTGTCTGCCGTTAGTCCCCGCGCGGCTGCAAGTGTGCGACTGGAGGTTGGTGGGGCAGAGAGTTGAGAGGAGCGGGGGCGGCCATTTTGACCCGGCACTCTGCAGATGCCTGCAGAGTGTGCGGACTACCCCGGCCCCCTCCACCCCCCTCCCCCCCTCCCCACTCCCCAAAAACCACAGACCAGGGACTCCAGGAGATTGGGAAGACCCAGAAGAGACATCCCTGGGGAAAGAGCACTTTTGCAGAAGTGCACAAAGAGCCTACAGAGGAGAGGGCTTTAACAAATGTACACAGCCCACCCCCCCCCCCCATAATTAAAGGG